>NW_021621323.1:375446-381760 GCF_004785775.1 Grammomys surdaster
TCTCTCTCTCTCTCTCTCTCTCTCTCTCTCTCTCTCTCTCTCTCTCTGCACATGTGCAGGCACTTGGTGTCCATGTGTGTATGCACACATAGTATGGTAGCCAGGGGTTGACATCAAATACAGTCCTTAAGTGCTTTACACCTTATTTTTTGAGACATGGTCTTTTACACAACTTGGGAACTGGCTTGTTTGACTCGACTGGCTGGCCTGCAAGTTTCATTGTTCTCTTGTCTCAGCCAGTACAGAAATAAAATGACAAGCATGAGCTGCCACACCCAGCCTCTGTGTGTGTGTGTGTGTGTGTGTGTCTTTTCTCTTCTCTCCTCTCCTTTTCTTTCTTTCTCTTTTCACCTGAGATCTTTGAGTACCTATCCTCATGGTTGTGCCTAATTCTCAGGTGGTTAATCTGTTCTCTTCATTGCATAATTTGAGGAAGAATTCTAATAATAAGTCTTTTAGATTATATAATTTTAGGAGGAAATAATACTGAATTTATATGACACATCATAAGAAAGCCACTCTCTATCAAACAATGCAGGTTTTTCTTTCGTGTACTTCAGAGACGATGGATGTTGGGACAGCTGACATGTACCTGCTTAGTAAACCATCCTCATTCCCAAGTCCTCCGTGAGCAGCTTCCAACCTTCAATTCTCTTGATTAAATCAATCACTCCTTTAAAGACTTATCTTTAACATCTGTACCAAATAAAAATATTTTAACTCTCTCTGAAGAGGAAACTCATGCTACATTGTTTAATTGAATTAAATTAGCTTTTCAGAGACATTTACCTGGGAGCTGTTTCTGGAATCAATTTGGAAAATGATCTTTATTCTGTAGCATTTAAGTTAGATTGTGTTTTTCTTAGTGATTCTCTGTGGACCTGATTTACTGTTTGCCTCAGTCATAAAACCCTAGAGACTTTTTGTAGGCAAATTAGGCATTTCCTACACCATGATTATGCATATTTATGAAATACTATGCACTTCCTCCTTAAACATAGAGGTTTAAGGCATTAATTCTAAAACATAGACTGAATTTTATCATTTTGGCATCCTGTGGAGGGTGCTATAGCTGAGAGGACCATATATACAACTTCACTTCTCCCAAACCTGCTTTACACTTAGAAATTTGGGGAAAAAGCAAGGGATTTTTTTTTAAGTGGCAGTTAATCCAAAGCCTCCTGTAGATACATTGCCTTAACCCATTGTATATTTCACACTCATCAAACTTTTGGTGTGTTGCCTTTTTTTTCTTTCTCTTTTAATTATTATTTTCCTTCTATTAACTTCTGTAGAGCTGGATTGGTAGAAGGATGTTGTTTAAATTTGATTTGGTCATAGAATATCTTGGTTTCCTCCCCTATGGTAATTGAGAGTTTTGATGGGTATAGTAGCCTGGGGTGGCATTTGTGTTCTCTTAGGGTTAGTATGACATCTGCCCAAGATCTGGCTTTTATAGCTTCTGTTGAGAAGTCTGGTATAATTCTGATGGGTCTCCATTTATATGTTACTTGACATTTTCCCTTACTACTTTCAATATTCTTTCTTTGTTCTGTGCATTTGGTGTTTAGATTCTTATGTGACAGGAGGAATTTCTTTTCTGGTCTCATCTGTTTGGTGTTCTGTAGGCTTCTTGTATGTTTATGGGCATCTCTTTCTTTAGGTTAGGGAAATTTTCTTCTATAATTTTGTTGAAGATGTTTGCTGGCCCTTTGAGTTGGAAGTCTTCACTCTTTTATATTGCTATTATTCTTAAGTTCAGTCTTTTCATTGAGTTCTGGATTTTTTGGTTGTTTTGAGTGAGGAGCTTTTTGCTTTTTGTATTTTCTTTGACTGCTGTGTCAATGTCTTCTATGGTATCTTCTATGGACTCTTCTATCTCTTGTATTCTGTTGGTGATGCTTGTGTTTATGACTCCTGATCTCTTTCTTAGGTTTTCCATCTCCAGGGTTGTCTCCCTTTGTGTTTAATTACTATTTTATGAAAACATGAAAAGAAATTTCAAAATTGCTTTACAACCCCAGATTCCTTATAGAGTTTCTCCTCAGTGATGCATGCAGGATACATTTTTGTATGCTTGGTGTAAACATTCTAACAGTGTCTTCCTCTTGTGACTATTTCTGAATTAGCATTTTAAGGATAAAAAGCAAAGTATCGTTTTTGGTGTCATAATCAGATTTCTTGAAATAGCATTTTCCCCTAAGTCATAGAATATATGATCAGCATTGTTTTTTTTTCTGTGTACACCTCACTCTAACTCTTTCTGTTTCTTTCCCTGCTCTTTGTTTCTGTCTTGCTTTCTTGCTTCCTTGAGAGCACAGCTTTTCTTTTAAGCAATACCTTTCTCAAAGTCAAAGAAAATCAAAACGCTAACTTTTACCCTGAATACTTAGCCCCCCCATACCACTTTTTAACTGATTGGTGGTTTGATATTTAATATTTGATATCTTAATACCTTAATGATATGAGCTAATAATGAAGAATACATGAAGTGGAAACTTCTAGTTCCTTTGGAAAATCAGTTATGTCAAATGATGTTTCCTAGGGTGCACAGGTAAAAGGATGTCTTACTAAAGCAGACACAGGAAAGAATCTTCTCCTGAAGCAGACACAGGTGACAGGATGTTTTGTTATAGCAGACACATAAAAGGATGAGGGATGAAGGAATATAAACATGACCCACAGACAGTGGGAAAGGAGCGCTGGTTTGGTTTGTTCCTCCTTACTATTCTTAATAAAGACATACATGTATTGGTTCCCTTACATTGCGTTGTTGAGCTCCACTAGTGGTGACGTCATAGTGAAACTCACCCAAGTACTTCTCTTGAGGTTCCTAGAGTGGCTTGCTGCTTCCGTGGCCTTGCCTCAGGCCAATTGGTGAGCCTTGTGGTTTCTTCAGGTTTGAACTACAGCTGCTGGTTCATACCTGATCTCTGCCTGAAGGACCAAAGCTGCTGGTTCATATTTGGTATTTGCTATGGGACTGAATTACTGACAAAGAAGACTGAGCTCACCCCTAAAAAGCTATTGCTGAAAAGATCCATTTCCCTCATATCTTAATAACTTTTCTTCTACCTCTGTTGGGTGGAGGGCAAGAGGAGAGGCTGAACAAAGCTTTATTAAAATAGGCTGCTAAAAATTTATGACTACAGATACACTTCCTTTTTGTATAAAATCACTTAATTATATAATTTCACCCAGAATTTTTTTGATGAAATACCTATATTTTAAACATTCACAGAAACTTGTTCTCAGATCAAAGAGCCCAACAAGGACAAATGCATTCACTGTATATTTTGTAAATACCTAAAAATATTCCTTTCATTCTCTTGCACAGTCTTGTCAGTATATTAAAAAATGCCATAAATTATGTCATACAAGTTCCATCAGAACTTTTCAAACTCCCATTTTATTTGAAATTTCAAGCACTTAAGCATGTGATTTGAAAGTTATGATTGTGCATTCTTACATATTTTTGTTCAAACTTACTAGCATGTACTCTGGCTTAGCATAAGTCTATAAATTCCTTTTTTGGCTCACTTCTTCAAGCCCTGTAAGGTATAATGCAGTTTAACCATAATATTTTATATTTGTAGCTTGTGAATAATGCCTTCATCACAAATGGAACTAAATATTTATGCAATATGAATGAATTTGATGTTATATTATAAATCAAGAGTGTGAAAGAGATAATTCAATCTTACTATGAAGAGAAGATATGTTTAAAATTTTAGATTATAGACCACCAAAAAATAAGGCAGAACATTAATAGACTGCATATGGAAGGGAAAGTTAGCCATTGTTGAGAAGACTGATGAAGTTTGACATTGATGGAGTTCATTACTCCATCAGGGATATGCTAGGGAAGGCTAGGATTAGACTAGTAATCTTTGTGTGCTTTTGTGTACAAGTGTATGTGTGTGTCTGGATATCTCTGTGTCCTGTGATGTACATATGCAAGTCAGACAAGCTTGAGTGTTTGTGCTCACCTTGTTTGTGACAGAGTCTCTTGTTTTCAGCTGTCTATGCCAAGCTTAGCCGTCCCTTGAGATGTGATGGATTCTCCCACCTCACTGTAGGAGTTCTGAGATTATACATTTGCACTACTACACCAGACTATGTAAGCTCTGGACACGCAGACTCAGCGTCTCATGTGTTCTGTGCCCCTGACACCTTTATGGTTGAATCTGTAACCCAGGGGGCCTCAGACTCCTAGTCCTCTTGTGTCCACTTTCTTGTTCCATAGTTACAGCTGTGAGCTAATATGCCTGCCCTCTAGGGTTTCACTTTTAAAAGTTAATAGTCTATGAATGTCTTGGTTTCCCTCCTAAAAGATCATGGTCTAATGTTAATGAAATCATGTGTGTGGTCATGGAACTGGTTAGTACTATTTGGCATTTCTCCTTTCATAGATTTGTGTTTTAGCCTTTAAACAAAGTAGATACTCTAATACATTTATTGAAAGGGGCAATGGCGTTCTAGCTCTGACCGTGCATCCCCTTGACTGTGATCATCTTATAGTGAGTTGTCTTTGCTTCTGTTTGTTTCCTTGTAGCCTCTACCTTTCTGCATGTAAAGCTCTTTCTTGTTTTACTTCTGATGGCTCTCTTGTGGTCCCCTGGCATCGTTTCATTCACTTATTTGGGTTTTTTATGTTTCTGATTGCATTTTTTTTTATTCAGCTGAGTTTGAAGTAGGAGACTGCGCTAGACTAGAGCTGCCCTCAGCACTGTAAGCAGAGGAAAATCTCCATTTGCTGATTGCTTGGTTTTGCTTGGCAGTGCTGGAGAGGAAACCCACAGCCTTCTGCACTCTAGGCAAATGTTCTACCATCTTGCTGTGACTTGGGCTTGAACTCTGGCTTTAAATAAGAGGAGAACAATGTTTGTGTTCTGAAATGATGTCCATGTGCTTTTGGAGATATGAGAACCCAGTAATGCTCCATCTCAGACATTTCTTTTAGGCTTTTCCTTTACAATAGCCAAGTCTCATTATCCTGGAAATAGTGTTACAATAACACTATAGCATTCCAATTTGAGCCTTGGCATCCTCACCTTAGTAGCCTGTAAAGATTTGGGAATCTTATAGGTTTTCCCACTGACTTGGCATTTCATGTGCTGGAAAACATTAGCATCTTTTGCAGAGCTGGAGAACATAATCTACATTTCCTCTTCTATGTCATTTGTAAAGGTCTCTAACTAGAATCATTTCCAGTGCCTTCCCTGCTTGATGTTTTTTTGTGAAGTAATACTTTTTTTTTTTTTTTTTTTTTTTTTTTAGTATTTGCTTCTCCAATAAATGTTCATTTAATCCTCTGATGACTAAGTTCTTTTTAATAACTTCTGTGGTAGAAGATAGAACCTTGAGCTCTAAAAAAAAAAAAAATTAGTGGATTATATCGACTCATTTTTCCCTTTAGGTGCTGTATAAGTTTTAATTTGCTGTAAATGAGTACCCTGTGATGCAATCAAAGCCAGCCTTCCCCATTATGTTTGCCAAATTCTTCAGTGACCTTATGTGATAGCGTATTCTCACAAACTTGCCAGATTGGCAAGGTGTAATTGTAACACAGAGTAGAGAAATATGAAGAAGTGTGGTTGGGAGAAGTGAAATTCAATGGTAGATGGTCAGAACGAAGTCGTAGAGGATTAGGCAGCAAAGGTACCATAGTAGTCATTGTCCAACCATCCCACTGAAGACTGGGTTACTGCCCCCTCCATCAACAGGGGAACTGATCTCTGCTGAGTTGCTTTCAGTGGAGACCCTGGGTGCTCACGTCAGTCTCCTACTGCCACAGCCAGGCTTAGATATCGAAGCCCATCCGTTGCTTGGTTTGAAGGCACAAAGATGATTGCCCTTGGCCCTGTGGGCCTGGAAGTTTAAGCTTAGAAAGGCTTTGGGTGTGACTTAGAGACTTACGTATGACAGTGAACACAGGAGTAACTGCGTGTGGAAGGTGCTGTCCCAGTAAAAAGACTGGTGAGGAGTTAAAGAATGGTTAAGAACAGTGTGGTTAGTAATTGTATTCTGAGAATAATGAAGGAGAAGGAGAGAGCGCTCTGCTGGGGCAGACCTCTGTGGTCTTTCCTACCCAAGTTGAGGTTTGTGGGAAGCCCAGGCTTTGCTCCTGAGTACCACAGATAGTAAAAGAAAGTGTTCAAGCTTTTTGAAGAAAGGTTTTTGAAACGAAATGGTGAAGTCATTTCTTACTTATATAACAATTCTGTTCGGAGAGTACCATCTATGGTTCCTTCCTTCCTTCCTTCTTTCCTTCCTTCCTTCCTTCCTTCCTTCCTTCCTTCCTTCCTTCCTTC
>NW_021621323.1:381770-392547 GCF_004785775.1 Grammomys surdaster
TTCCTTCCTTCCTTCCTTCCTTCCTTCCTTCCTTCCTTCCTTCCTTCCTTCCTTCCATCTAGTGAAGCTTTCACTTCTTACAGCTCACATTTTTGTGGTATCCATGTGCTGTATGAGTGATACGTTTTTGTGGAGAGAGGTAGTTAGTCAACATGGATTCAGTACAATAATATTTTGGCAAAGTTGGCAACTTGGGCAGTTCAGATAACCTGTTTATAATAGAATGCTGTGGAAACAGAGAATAATTTTAAATCTACCAGTTTATATGAAATGCCATTTTGAACTTAAGGAGGCATTCTATATATGTATTCCCAGTTGCTAGCTAGCCTTGCAAAAGAGCTCACATTGAGTTTTGAGAAGAAATAGAAAGACTGCAATAATAACACAAGAAAGACCTATAAAAAGAGTTTTTCATCCTGAACCTCGTAAGTAAATACATTTTCTCTGTTTGCAGATGATGCTGGGTGGTCATTTGTGACCTGCTCCCATCATGCCTCAGGGCATGGAATGAAACAAGACTGTGTGTCAGGCTGGTTGCACACTGCTGCCTAAAATATTGTCTGCTCTTACCCTTTGCTTCACTGGACTTTTCCAGAAGGAAACCCCCTCTTCGATTTAAGCACAATATTGTTTTTTTGTAAAATATATTAGAATATGGCATATTGACTGTGGCAGTGAAGTCCAACTAAAGAAATCTTTAGATCCCAAAATAATCAAATTAAATTTATATCCTTGCCATATGGAAAGCAAGTTCAATATGAATTTCAGCATTAAAATAAAAGTGCTACTTTTTCTTCTTAATGCTTAATATTTAAAATATTAAAGGTACTCTCTCAAATCAGAGCATTTTGCTCATTAGATAATTACCATTTGATTTTCTAAAAAAGTGTAGACTTTGTAAGAACATACAGAGTTGTGCTGTAATTTCCAACAGATAGGAAGCTTCCTTACTGACTCCTTAGATTCTAAAATATAATTTTTCCATTATGGAAAATCTGTTTATGTTGGGCATAAATAATCTGATATTTGCTTTGCTAATGATCCAGCTTATGTGAAAATCATGTTACTGGATTTAATGATGTAACCTCTGCTCTGCGACCTCGTATGTTCTGGAGGCTTGCAATGCTTGTCAAGGGCATTTCCTTTTATTTATTTTAATTTTACCTGCCATTTAAAGCATTGAGTGACCCTTCATAATTTCATTATGAAACCGTAAAATAAGGAAGGACTAGTTGATTATTTTTTACTTTAACTTTTGTAATCTCATACAATTCAGGTCTTCTTTATGTTCACATTTTTCAGGTCAAATAACGATGTGTTTGTAATTTCTCATTGCAGTAACAGGTGGGGTAGCATCATACATTTCAGTATTTATTGTTCTTATTTTGCTTTATTTTTTACCTCTGTTCCCTCTTTCAGTCCAGCAGCACATTGAAGGAGGACTTGATGGGGAGGCAGGCAAAGTGAGAATTAGTTTTCAGGTTGATGGATTCAAATGACATTGGCCACCTCACTGGGTCTTAAATGCTCTGGTCCTGTCACCTTTCTTGACAATTGTAGATTGACAGATTCTTAGAGCAAGCCACTATCAACTGCTTTAGATTGTCTTTGTCTTTATGTAGGGTTTTGGAATCTCAGAGACCAAAGGGAGTGAATTTTATTGTCTAAATCCTTCTGTCAGCTCTAAGATTTTATACATATATATATATATATATATATATATATATATATATATATATATAAGGAAGTTATCATGTGGTTTATCCAGACAAGTTCTTATGAACATTTTACTTGATGGTAACAAATGAGTTTGATTAAGGGGCAATAGTTTTGCTATTATTAATTTATAATTCTTCTCTCAAAATTATTTTTTTACAAGAACTTTAAAGCAGTTGTTCAAAAAGATTTTGTTTAGGTCCAGATTTATCTTTGTGTTTGATTATAATATATTGAATTATAATGGCTAATTTTACAAAAAGGACATATAATAAATTAATTTCTTTGATTGCAATCACTTTAATCACTGAGAAGCAATTTCCCCATAGCCTTCTTGATTAACTTTTTTTTATGGCTTTAAATACAAAGTTTTCTCTTTTAAAATGCTTTTTAATAGAGTTATGGAGATTTAGCTGGATTTGAGGTTGTGTGGGTAAACTCCTTCTTTCAAAAGTTAGCACCCATTGTATTCTTTTCCTAAAATTCTAACTATTTGTATTATATTGAGATTGATGAATAGACTTCCTTAAAATGTACAGGAAACTTAATATATTTTGTTATCTTGAAGTTGATCAGCAACTTCCTTTTAAGAGACTATAATTTTATTTAGCAGTCAAGTCTATTGTTTATATGTGGGTTGTATTTCAGTGGTATTTTCTTCATTAGCCATACCAAAGTTTTAATCTTAGCATGCCTCTATGTTTTTATGCTTCTATGTCAGCACTTGCTAACAGGAAAATTACACTTATCAATCCAACTGAAATGTAATTGAGGAGACAAATTGCCCAAGTCCCTCACAGTTCTTCTTGGAGCATTTGCTGTTAATACAAAAGAGGAAGGTTCTACTAAATCCTATGGACTTTGTCTTCATATGATAAGAGGAAAATTGGAGTTCTGAAGAAATGGTAGGAATGTCACCCCCACCCTTGCAATGGCCAATGGGTTAGAGTTTATGATACTAAAACTCTTGACTCAGAATGAAAAAGAATATAAAACAAAACAAGCCAATTCCCTCTTTATATGAACTTGTTTGTTGGAAGTTGGATTTCACATGAACAGAATAACCCCATATGTGTGTTCCATATGCGTAGTTTTATCCATGAATTTTCACAGTGCTACTTACTCTTCTTGGCTGATTCTCATCAGCATCAAACTCCTTGTACAGCAATGCACTACACAGACACATCCTCATCCAAGTGTGCCATGTACTGTTCACCTTCGCCCCTTTCTCTGTCCTTCCCCCTTGCTTCCCCGCCACACAGTCTTCATCTTTCTGCCAACTCGTCTCTTTTATATTGTCTTGCTTTCTAGGTTCCCTATATGTGAGAAAATGTGATATGTATCTGTGGGTCTGGCTTATTTCACTTAATGTGATTACCTTCAGTCCCATCTATTTTCCTACAAATGACATAATTTCATTGTTCCTTATGGTTGAAACTCTTCTCTCTCTCTCTCTCTCTCTCTCTCTCTCTCTCTCTCTCTCTCTCTCTCTCCCCCCCCCACATTTGCTTTATCATAACCCACTTTTGGAAGATACTGCGTAAACCACACTGCACTTAACTTGGAATTTTCTTTTTTTTCCGTTGGAGTTTCCCCTCACCTGTTTTTATTACGTCGATTTGTATCAATTTTCAGTTTCTAGCTTACGGAATTGATAATATATTTCTAGTCTTATAGTTTTTGGATGTAGATGTTAGGGTTGGCAGGTTGGGCTTTTCAACTTTGTGTCGTGTCCTGTAAGATGGCAGTGAGAACATCAATTCAGAACATCTCAGTATGGAGAAGGGCAAGTAGACATAGTCCCACCCGTAACCAAGAAGCTGTGTGTAATTGATTCCTGGTGGGAGAGGGAACACAGTTTTCTCCAGTGTAGCATCCCTGGGTCTACTGATCACATTCCAGGGCACACCACATGCCCAGAAGTAGTTGGTTAATACAAACCAAACTGTGTATGCCTTTTATGTTGTTGTTTGTTTGTTTTGTTTTTTTCTTGTGTCTATTTTGGTTTTCTTTTTAGTTTCTTGTTTGGGAATGTTGGAGGGAGGGAGAGAGCAAAAAGTAGGTTGGTTATGGAAGTGGGGAAGTTCTGGGAGGAGTTTGGGGAGAATAAAAAGGATATATGAAAAAGATAAATGCACAATTCCTTAAAGAAAAAAAATCCCTCTTTTAATCTTAATTTATTTCAAAATGTTGAGGAAATGTATTTCTAATGAAATAAATATCAAATTAAAAATTAAAAGTGAGAGTATCTGTTGATGGAAGATGGTGTGGGAGTCAGATGCTACACAGCTCTTCCCTAGCATCTAGCAATGGTCTCCAAGTGTGTGCTCTCGTTCTGTTCCAGCTCTTGATATAGAATGGACAGCCTGCCTTGCTGGTTACTGTATGTCAATGCCTTTCTAAAATAGAATGAGGGGAAATTTACAAAGCCAGTTGGTCAGTTTTAATGAGAAAGTATTTTCTTATAAAGTGTTTCCAGCTGTAGACCTTTTTAGGTTATAAAGAGTCATATTAAAAATGTAAGTGTTTAATTAGAGATAAAAACACTGTACAGACAAACTTGTATTCTTCCCTTATTGCTCAATTTGGGATCCTTCCATTTTAATTTCAAATGATTTCGTCTAAACAATAAGACCAATTGTATATTTTTAGTGTGAATGACATTTTCTCTTGGATGAATTATGGAAAGTCTGGTTAACTTTAGCATTACTGGAGCTTGAAGAGACATTAATATTAAACAAGTGTTTAGTTGCAGGACATGATCAAGTTTACATTGTTTCAGAGCCTTAATTAAACTTTTATTAAACTGTGTAAACCAAGATCCAGTTTGAAAGTAGATAGACATCTGTTTCAAATATTATTACTACAGCTAGAAATTAATAGCCTTTTTCTTTTGAGTCTGAACATTTTCCTTTGGAAGACTTCATTTGCCTTTTCTCATGCTTGTTTCTTTTTGTAAGTAACTCTGAGGTACGAATTATTTTAAAAATCAATTTTAGTAATTTATAAAAGCATATGAAATAAAAGCAGGTTAGTCTTTGAAAGTGTTTTATTGAAGAATAATAAACCACGACTCTTTTTTTAGTTTTATGTCCAAACCAAAGCTTGGTAGTTTTGGTAAGGCACCAACATTATTGTGGCTGTCTTCATGTTGGGGGCCACTGTGCCTTCTGCTTGCTCTGTCTTGCCTTTTCCTTTGGGAGTGATGACAAAGTCTAGACAAATGTTTGCCTTATTTTGTTCACTTAACAAACACAGTCACATTGTCTTCCTTTGTGTTAGTGATCCCCAAAGACACTTCAAGGGAACATGGCCTGTAGGTAATTTTCTGTTTATTTCTCATTCTGAAAAGAAAACTGCATATCCTATTCCATTCAGAATTATTTATGCTGTCTAGATAACAAAATGGCAGCATTTACATTTATGTTAAAGAATGCTTACAAAAACGGTTGAAAAGCACACTTTCAACCTTTGTTGTGAAATGCAGAATAAACCAGTTCTTTACTAGATTGCTGTCTCTTAGTTCTTCAGCCTTTGATTATTAGTAAATGTTAAGTCAGTGGAAATAATATTAAAAAGGCAGGGAAGAGACTCATTTTCTTACACTTTGTGTTTCTGTACCTTCTTTAAGTCATGTTGGTCCATATCACAGTCATATTGAAATTCTCTTAGATCATTAATCCATTTGCAGTTGAATTTTGGTTGTGAGGTGTGAGTGAACTTTCAATCTCTATATAATCAATTCTCCAGATGAAACATTTGAACATGCCTATTCCTGAGCGATTGCCCATTCACTACTGTTCTCCTGTATTGTTTTTTTCTCTCTCTCCATGAGACTCTTATTGGTTTGCTTTCTATTAATGTAGATAGATAATACTTCACTGTCTTCATAAACTCTTATTCCAAGTTCTGCTACTTAGTTGGGCATGTCCTTTCATTTCTGAGTTTTATTTTGTTTTATTCTGTTTTATTTTGAAGTCTAGGCTACTGATCCTTTCTTCTTTTCAGTAAGTTCCAAGTAAGCTTTTCAAGTTTTTGTTGTTGAAATTTCAGTGAACTTAAATGTGACTTTTGGAACAGTTGTCATCTTTATGTTTGCAATTTTTTTTCCTTTCTAAAAGATATGGCATATTTTGTTAGTTATTTTTGATATTCTCATGAAATTTCACTTCTTAAGAAATATTCTTCAATGAAACTTGGCACATACCCTATTGTAATTGTGCCTAGACATCTTATCTTTTTGTTCTTTTGAAAAATACAACTTTAAATAGTTTTCTAAATTTTTTGAATAAAAATTCATTTGTTCCTCATGTGCTGATCCTGTATCCTGCTATTGCAGGATTGTGACTATGGATTATTTTTTGCTTCAGAAAGACTTTTTTATGAAAGCATTTATGTTACTTATGAGTACACAGTGTTATCCTTTCCTTAATTTATTGTGTGGGCTAGGAACCATAGGGTAATGTGGGCTAGAAAGAGTGGATGTGCTTAGACTTTTCATTTTCTTTCTTTTTAATTAATTATTTATTTACATTTCAAATGTTATCCCCCTTCCCAGTCACCTATCTATGAGTATCTCACCCCGTCTCCTTTCCTCTTCCCTTCTCAGAAGGTGCTCTCCCACCCACCAGCAGATACCTACCCCACCCCTCTAGCATTCTCCTTCTCTGGGGTATCAAGCCTCCACAGAACCAAGTGCATCCCCTCCCGCTGAGGCCAGACAAGGCAGTCCTCTGCTACATATGTAGCGGGAGTCACAGAGCAGCCCATGTATGCTTTTTGGTTAGTTCCATGGTCCCTGGGAGCTGTGAGGGATCTGGCTAGTTGATACAGTTTTTCCTGTGGGGTTACAACCCCCTTCAGCTCCTTCAGTCCTTCCCCTATTTCTTCCATAGGGGTCTGCGGGCTCAGTCCAATAGTTGGCTGTATCTGCATCTGTCTCAGTCAAGTGCTGGCAGAGCCTATCAGAGGACAGCCATATCAGGCTCCTGTCTACAAACACATGTTTGCATCAGCAATAGTGTCAGGGTTTGATGTCTGCACATAGGATGGATCCTAAGTTAGAATGGTCTCTGGATTGCCTTTCCTTCAGTCTCTGCTCCAGTTTTTTGTCCCTGTATTTCCTAAAGGAAATACAGAGTAAAAAATTTTGAGATGGGTGGCTGTCCCCTCCCTCAACTGGGGGCCATGCCTATCTACTGGAGGTGGTCTCTTCAGGTTCCGTCTCTCCACTCTTGAGCATTTTGGTCATCCTCATTGGTTCCTAGGAGCCTCTCGCATCCCTGGTATCTGTAACTTTCTAGTGGTTACCCCCAGTTCCCCACCCCACACTGCTGCATATTTCTACTCATTCTTCTCGTCCTCTGGGCTTCTCCCCTGTCTCCCCCCATACCTGATCCTGCCCCACTTTTTCCCTCCCTCTCCCCCCTCCCTACCTCCTTTTAGCTCCTGGGATTATTTTGTTCCCCTTCTAAGTGGGTTTCAAGTATCCACACTTGGGACTAAACCGCCAACCAAAGAGTATTCTCTGTTTAGCTCTGTGTCCCCATTTAAAAAATTGATTTATTGAGTTATTGGTGTCTAACTTCATGAGTTCTTTATATGTTTTGGATATTAGCCCTCTATCAGATGTAGGGTTAGTAAAGATCTTTTCTCATTCTGTAGGTTGCCAATTTTTCCTATTGACAGGATCCTTTGCCTTACAGAAGATTTTCAGTTTCATGAGATCCGATTTGTTAATTGTTGATCTTAGAGCCTGAGCCGTTGGTGCTTTGTTCAGGAAAATTTCCCCTGTTCCACCACTTTCTTTTCTATTAGAGTCAGTATATCTGGTCTCATGTGGAGGTCCTTGATCCATTTGTACTTGAGCTTTGTACAAGGAGATAAATATGCATCAATTTGCATTCTTCTACATGTAGACTTCCAGTTAGACCAGAACCATTTGTTGAAGAAGCTGTCTTTTTCTCCATTGTATGGTTTTGGCTTTCGTTAAATATCAAATGTCTATAGGTGTGTGGGTTTATTTCTGGGTCTTCAATTCTATTCCATTGATTGATCTGTCTGTCTCTGTACCAATACCATGTGGTTTTTATAATTATTGCTCTGTAGTACAGCTTGAGGTCAGGGATGAATATAGCTTTAAGGTCAGGGATGGTGATTCCCCCAGAAGTTCTTTTACTGTTTAGAATTATTTTCTCTATCCTGGGCTTTTTCTTATTCCATATGAAGCTGAGAATTATTCTTTCTATCTCTGTGAAGAATTGAGTTGGGATTTTGATGGGGATTGCATTGAGTCTGTAGATTGCTCTTGGTAAGATGGCCATTTTTACTATGTTAACCCTGCCAATCCATGAACATGGGAGAGCTTCCTATCTTTGCAGGCCTTCTTCAATTTCTTTCTTCAGGGACTTGAAGTTCTTGTCATATAGATCTTTTGCTTGCTTGCTTAGATAATTTATATTATTTGTGATTATTGTGAAGGTTGTTGTTTCCCTAATTTCTTTCTCAGCCCATTTATCCTTTTGAGTATAGGAAGGCTACTGATTTGTTAGAGTTAATTTTACGTTCAGCCACTTTAATGAAGTTGTTTACCAGCTATAGGAATTCTCTGGTATTATTTTTGGAGTGGCTTGTGTAAACTATCATATCATCTGCAAACAGTGATACCTTGACTCCTTCCTTTCCAATTTGTACCCCTTTGACCTTCTTTTGTTGCATAATTGCTCTAGCTAGAGCTTCGAATAGTATATTGAGTAAAGAGGGAGAGAATGGGCAGCCTTGTCTAGTTCCTGATTTTAGTGGGATTGCTTTAAGTTTCTTTCCGTTGAATTTGATATTGGCTGTTGGTTTGCTGTGTATTGCTTTTTATTATATTTAGGTATGGACCTTGAATTCCTGAGCTTTCCAAGACTTTTAACATGAAGGGTTGTTGTATTTTGTCAAAAGCTTTTTCAACATCTAATGAGATGATGATGTGATTTTCTTCTTTGAGTTTGTTTATATAATGGATTATGTTGATGGATTTCTGTATATTGAATCATCTCTACATCACTGGGATGAAGCCTACTTGATCATGGTGAATGATTGACTCAATGTGTTCTTGGTTTCGGTTTGCAAGAATTTTATTGAGTATTTTTGAATTGATATTAATAAGCAAAATTGGTCTGAAGTTCTCTTTCTTTGTTGGGTCTTTGTGTGATTTAGGTATCAGTGCAACTGTGGCTTAATAGAATGAATTGGGTAGTGTTCCTTCTGTTTCTATATTATGGAATAGTTTGAAGAGTATTGGTATTAGGTCTTCTTCGAAGGTCTAATAGAATTCTGCACTATAACCATCTGTCCCTGGGCTTTTATTGGTTGGGAGACTTAATGACTGCTTCTATTTCCCCCAGGGGTTGTGGGACTGTTTAAATAGTTTATCTGATCTTGATTTAACTTTGGTATGTGGTATTTGTGTAGAAAATCATTCATTTCATCTAGACTTTCCAGTTTTGTTAAGTATAAGGTTTTGTAGTAAATCTGATGATTTTTTGAATTTGCTCAGTTTCTGCTGTTATGTCTTTCTTTCTTATAGAGACACATTTCAGTGTGTGGGTAAAAGAACAATTTCTCCAGGGGTTTTCTTTTGAAGCAGAATCTCATTATGTCTCTTTTATCCATTTTTAATGTTAAGTAAATTTCTCCTGTTTATAATACATTATTTTACTTTGGATTCATCATAAGTGGGTGTTTTATTCAGTTAGTTTTGGTATCTTTGAGATCATGGCAATTTTCTCTACAATCTCTTTTTGTGGTAAAGTTATTTATTTTCTGTGTTAAACTGATGTAATATTCCTGGGATAGTTTCTTTTAATCAGGATTTGTATTTAGCTATATACTGTTAAAATTTGGTTTGTTAATCACATTTAGGATTTTTACATCTATATTCAAAAATAAGATTAGCGCTTTTAGTAATAAAAATGTAAAAATAACTTTTATTGTCTTCGACTACTAGCCAGCCACCAATCTAAGATCTTGATTTGTCTGTCTTAGGTGGTCTGTTTAAATGGAATCATGCAATGCATTATCTTTTGTAACTGGCTCTTTTCACTTAATGTTTTCAAACTCCATTTATACTATAGCAGAAGCTATTCCTTATTAAGTTTCATTGTCAAGTCAATTTTCAGTTTTGTAATCCCATTGCACAGATGGGCCACATGTTCATTCATTAGTAGATGGATATTTGAATTGTTTATACTTAGTACAATTTAATCGCGTTTATGCCAAAGTCTTGTGTGCACATGTGTTTTGCTGTTTCTTGGGAGCAAACCTGGAAGTGCTCCTTCTCAGTTATGGGGTAAATCTCTGTTTAATATTTTGAGGAGCAATTATAGTATTTGCTAAATTGGTTACAGCAGTTTACGTTTCCAGCAGCAATGTACAAGGTTTCCAATCATTTCATACCTCACCGACCTCCTGAGGACAAGTGGTCGATTGTGCTTGCATTGTCCACATCAAAGTCAACCAGTAAAGGATCAAACATGTTTTGAACATTGCCTGTCTTAGGTAGACACATAGCTTGCTCTTCTAAGTCCCTAGCTGTAAAGAATTAACAGCTATACGTATAGCACCTATCTTCTGCAGTCATTGAAGGTATACAGAACTATAGAAAAATTAGCCATTTTATAAAGTCACTTGAACATTGGTTCCTTTCAGAGAACAGGAGATATCCTGGGATCAGTTACTTGTAGATACATTGGGACAGTTGTGGTTTTGTTGGCAGCCATGCTAAGTAGATGTACAGTGATTTTTTTTCCTGATAACCAATTTATGTCTTACTGATGAATACTTATGCCAGATATCTTTTTCTGTGCTATTGGCCATTTCTACATCTGAATTGGAGAAATACCTGTTCAGATCCTTTTGCCTATTAAAAGGCTTTTATTTTTACTTGGGAGTTCTGTATTTCATACATTCTGAATATAAGCCCATGTCAGATACACGAGTTGCAAATGTTTTCTTTTGTAATTGGGGGAAGGGAGGCTCCTCCTCTCCCCTCCCCTCCCCTCCCCTCCCCTCCCCT
>NW_021621323.1:392947-569385 GCF_004785775.1 Grammomys surdaster
CCTCTCCTCTCCTCTCCTCTCCTCTCCTCTCCTCTCTCACACTTCAGCTCTGGATAACCTGGATCTCACTCTATAGCACTTTCAGTCTTTTGACAATCCCCCTGCATTGGCCTCCCAAGGACTGGGATAAGCAGATGTAAGCCACAGACAGGCATATTTTCATTTTCTGTATTCTGAAAGTGTTTACCTTTCTTATTTTTATGCTTCACATTGATATATTAATATAATGAACAGAGTTCTCTCTCTCTCAAGAGGGAGAACTAGTAGAAAGTATCTATGGGGATTGATTTGATTGGCTCACAGGATCAGAGGCCGAACAGCTTCACAATGGAGACTGTAGGTTGAGGAGGTGAGGAAACTTAATCTGGAAAAGCTGCAGACCTTATATTGGTGGTGGTATTCACCCAAAGCTGAAGGACTACACGCCTCCTGGAGAGTTGATTACAACTGGAAATTAAAAGATGTTCATAGGCAGTGATGACAGCTAAAAACACAGTAACCCATGAAGGGCCCTGACGTTGCTGTTTCTTCCATTTGGATCTCTAGCCTAGTGGAGAGTGCCATCCACATTCATGATGTGTTTTTCTTATCACTTCACTGACTCACATGCTATTTATCCTGAAACACCAGTAGAGACACACCTACAAATGTGCTTACTGATTTTCTACATGACTCTCTGTTCAGTCCAATTGAGAATTAAATTTAAGTGTCATACAGTGTACCAACAAATTAATACATGGCAATAAATATTAATACCTATTTTTCATGTGTAGTTTTGAAACACAGCTTTAATGGACATAAGATTGATGATTGAAAGTTTGTTTTTCTTTTAGCCCCTTGACTATGGTAAACTCAGTGCCTTGTAGCTTGAAGTGCCTCCGATGAGAAGTTAACTGTTAATGATGTTTCCTTGTATGTGACAAGTCATTCTTGTTTTTCCTCTTTCAAAAAACTCTTGTTCCTGTCTTTCAGTATTTTTAGCATGATGTGTCTGGGTGTGTATCTCGTTGTGTTTATTTTGCTTGGAGTTTGCTGCGCGTCCTGGATTACTGTTTTCAAATTAGTATTTCATCAAATTGGCCAAGTATCAGTCCTTTCTTCTTGCTGACACTGTTCTTGTTCTGTATTCTTTGGGCTTTGGTGGTCCCACTTGGTATGTGTGCTCAATGGCGTATCCCATTTCTTCAAAGCCTATTTTCTTCATTTATTACAACTTATATTTTTGATTATATAATCTGTATTGACCCAGCTTGTTCATCCTTCTGTCAGTCCACAAACATAGTTAATCCCTTCTGTTTCATTTCTATGCTAGTTATTTTACCTTTTGTAGCTAGAATTTCCAATTTAAGAACCATAGCTCTGTCTTTGTTGATCTTTTCTGTCTAATGAAACATTATTTCCACACCAACCTTTATTTCTTTGAGCATGAACCCTTAGTTCTTTGGGCATATTTATAGCTGTTAGTGTGGGGTCTGTTATATTTGATATCTTGGCCCTGTCAGATAGTTCTAGCGTACCTGCTTTTTTTGCCTTCTTTTTTTTTCTCAGCCTTTCTTGTAATTGTTGAGAACTAGGCATTTTAGGTAGCACAGCGATTCTGAAATCAGACTCTTCACACTTTATGATAAACATTTTGTTGCTTGTTTCTTTAGTTACTTGGAAGGACCATCCTATTTTCCTAAAGTTTGGCATTTCTGTGGTTACCCTGAGATGTTTTTTTTATAGTTTTGGCTATCTGGTACCACAAGAGCTAGAAGGCTCTACTAATTGCTCACTGATTATGCTTTGGGGCATGTATTGCTTCATTGAATTAGTTTCAGGTCACTGTGTAAGGCTAGCTTTTGGGGCTAGTGTTTGAGGTTTGATCTATCCCCAGGAGGGATGTTAGCATCTGTTTTCCTTGTTGCCTTTGGTAAACTATCTGGCCTGTAGGATAGTTGACCATTTCTATCAACATTTCCCCTGTTTCCAGGTTGCTCTTTGGTTTGAACTTCTCTATACTATGTAACATGAGGTGGAAACTTTTACTTTCTTTGGAGAGTCTGTTATGTCAAATGATGTTTTGGTACATATGGGTGAAGGGAAGTTTTATTAAAGTGGACATGTGAAAGAATTTTTTTTAAGTAGACACAGGTGAAAGGATGTTTTATTAAAGTGTATATATGAAGGAATGTTTTGATGAAGTAGATACAGATGAAAAGATGTTTTGCTAAAGCAAACACATGAAAGGACATGTGGTGTTAATAAGGAGTATAAATATAACCCAACAGATGGCAGAAGATACTCGATGGTATTGGTATGCCTTGCCACTTTTTGTTTTTTACTGGTTACCGTTTGTTGCGACTTTATAGGAAAAAGTACCAAAAATAATTTTGGTGATGTTCTCCTTGCTTCTTGCTGCTTCTATGGACTCAGGCCGATTGGCAGAGTCAAATAGAAGTTTCTGGATATGTCAGCTAAGACATACTTATATGGAGTTTTACTAAGACAGACTCACATGGTCTTTGCTGGGACAAGACCTGTGGGAGGACATGTAATGTTTGGAGGAAGTATAAATAGTGGAGGGAGTATAACTAGTACTCAGCATGGGTGGATGGCTTGCATAGCTAGCTTTACTACGCTTTGTTGATCTCCCATCTTTGTCTTTACTGATTTTCACTTCGTTGAGAGAGGCATGGCAGAGAACTTCTCCTGGTGTCCCTGTTGGTCTTGTGGTTCCTGCTGACTCGTGCCAGTTCAGCAGAGGCCTGGCTGTTTCTCCTGGATCCTGCCACCACTGTTGATTCATGCTTGCTCTCCTGACAGTGTTGAAATGGAATACTGATTTCCTGACAATTAGATATTGAAATCACCCCAAAGAACTACTTTCTAAACAACATACAACAGAGCCTTGCAGCATCTTTTAGATTGACCTGCCTTTGCTGACTCATAGATGGTGTTTAGGAAGAGATTGAACTGCTGCTACTGATTCATGTAAGCTAAACTGCTGATAGCCTGACAATGTGGATTAAATTTACTCCAAAGAACTATCTTTAAACAGGTCCATTTCCCCTATATCCTAATAACCTTTCTTTTCCTCTACCTCTGGCAGACGATGGGCCAGAGGGAAGGTTAAAACATTTAAAATCCCTTACTAAAAATGGGTTTAAAACAATCTAAGACTACAGTAACTCCAGCTCATGTTAGTCCCTTTGTTTATGACACTCTCTATTCTCATGTCATGTCTCTCCCCATCTCCACCACACAGCAGAAGTTTTTATCTGGAGCCACTGGTTTGGTAGTGACACCTCCTTCCCTTGGAGTGTGACCATTGTTCTGTGAGCCGGGTGTTATAGAAGTGATTGTTACAAGTTACCTCTCCTTATGTGACACAGCTACATGAGTGAGCTATACTTAGGACCCTCTGGGTACTGGTGTTCTATGCATGTTCTGCTAGTGGGGAAACTTTGACCCTGGGCATGGGGCTCACTGGGGGAAAAGGAAATTTTCCAGTCATGCTTGCCAGGGAGTTGGCCAATGACTCTTAGAACTATAGATTGAGAAGTGCTGCAGACTCCCTCTTCATGATAAGAGCGTTTATTCCTTGGCTGGGAGTACTGAGCAAAGAAGGAGCCTCCTTTTCTTGGCCACATTAATTGAGACCAAAGCTTCTCTCAGGTTAAGCTTAGGATAGGGAAACCATGCATGGAGTATGAGTCAAAAGCCATGGGCTCTCCCTTTCCTGTCAATGTTGATGTATTTTCATTAATGAATGTTTCTTGATTTGCTTTATACTTTTATTGATGCAGATCTTTAAGAGCAATGGGCCCTTTCTCATGACTAAAGGAATCAGGTGATGGACACTAAGTGGACATTGAAAGTCAACTGGAGTATCTATCTCATGCTGTCAAGGTACAGAGACACAGCCACATAGGAGTAAATAGAGCAAAGGCAGAAAATTCTATTGAAGAACAAGAAGAGGAGGAAGAGGAGGAGGAGGAGGAATAAGAATAAGAATAAGAATAAGAATAAGAATAAGAATAAGAATAAGAATAAGAATAAGAATAAGAATAAGAATAAGAATAAGAATAGGAGGAAGTGGAGGAAGAAAAGGAAGGAGAAGACAAAGAAGACAAAGGAGGAGGAGGAGAAGGAGGAGGAGGAGGAGGAGGAGGAGGAGGAGAAGAAGAAGGAGAAGAAGAAGAAGAAGAAGAAGAAGAAGAAGAAGAAGAAGAAGAAGAAGAAGAAGAAGAAGAAGAAATAGGAAAACTAAGAAGATTTTTATAGGCAGGGTTGGGATGGGGTAATGAGGGGACCAAAGGACATTACTATTGAGCTGTTTGTCTAAGATTCTTATAGGACTTAGGCTAGAATCTGGACAAAGTAATTTTATTGAGGTCAGTTACCTCCCTGCATAGGCTGATCAGGGGTGCACATCCTTCCCTGGCTCAATTGGGGATAATCACATGTTGTTCCCTTTGCGGAAATAGATACTATGCAATCAGCTTTCAATTTTTCTTATTTCATCAGGGATCAAGACATGCCAACCTAATGGGATAGATAGAAATGTACCATATTCTTCAGTGTTTTGCATACATTTCTGTAAGATTAAAATTATGTCCTTGGAAAATGTGATAGAATTTTGAAAAGTTATCTGAGTCTTTGGGATTAATTTGAAAACTATTGATTGTATCTGTAACTATTGTTTTCAGATCTTTCTCTAAGTCAGCTTTTCATATTTGTAATTTTTTGAAAAAGAATTTTCCTTAAAAGGCATAAAATTTACAGTGGGCCCACTTATCCTCTCCCATGATACACTAGGTTTTATGCTCAGATGTTGGTTGTAGACCTTCAGTGTTTAGAGTGGTTCAGGGCATTGTGGGTAGTTAAGCCCTGTGATTTTCAGTGTAGCCTCATTTTTAGTGCTGTAAGTCACCTTAATCTCCTCATGCTTATTTTGGAGCAGCCCTCATGTGATCTCTGGTGTAGAATCCAAAACAAATCCATGGGAATGTTTTGTTCCATGGAACTTTTCAGCGCCTTAACTTTCCTCAACAACTGCTTGCAGAGGTCATGCAGTGTATCCTTACAAGACCATGTGGCTTCTGACAAATTAGTTAGGGAGACAAGGAGGAGCAGGGAGAGGTATTCCTGGACCTTATTGGTCCTATGAGAGGAGGAGTCAGTCGTTTTCTCTCCCACCCTTTCCTATTCTCTCTGTCTCCTCTCACTTTTGCTTACTGGTAGTTACATCACCTTCTTCCCACAGAGTGGAATTTAGAGCAGATTTGATTCAGACTGATTCTAGCAAACCTATGCAAAACTAGTCTTTAACTCGCAATAGGCCCAGCAAACAGATACTTCAGATGGGGTGTTCTCTATGTGGATTGCTTTCCCCCTTAAAACCATTAAGGGTACCACTTGTAACCTTATGCTAGCAATAGTAGCTGGTGTGCATTGATGTCACCATGATTGAAGCTTTAATGGCTGGAGACTTAGTGGGACATATGTGTGAAAGACAAAGCATGTGGCCACTGTACCTACATGATTAACACAGCAGAAGTAAGTGTAAGGATTTCTATGTTTGGCAGCCTCTTGTTCTCTAAAGTGAAAAGGATGGCACTCCCAGAGCATTGCTAGACAACTGAAGGCATGCTGTGAACGGGCCTTCATGGGTGGGGGTGGGCAGGTCTCTGTAACGGTTTTCAGTGAGACTCCACAGAGAAGTTAACAATAAAATAAAACTAATGGTCATAAAACTAAAAAGATAGATTTATAATTTTGGCAGGCCACTTATGTCAAAGACAGAACCTGGTAGAATAAGGGTAGGCCTCTAAGACTCGGGCATTTCATTAGATGGAGTTAATGTCCTGGGCCTCCAAATCTCTCTTCATTTATCTTAGTCTAAGAAAAAAAAAGACCTCTAGTCTTTGGATTCTGTGCAGCAACTACCTGGACTTTGTGCTTTATAGGACTATGGTTATTCTATGCATGTTCTATTCCCTGTGCTTCTCATTATTTCTATGTTTAAACTCAACAGTGTTCCAACATGGACCACCTGGTATTATATAATCCCTGTTAGAAGGAGAATAAAATTTCATGTCATCATGGTCTCTCTCTCTCTCTCTCTCTCTCTCTCTCTCTCTCTCTCTCTCTCTGTGTGTGTGTGTGTGTGTGTGTGTGTGTGATGTATACTTTCTCTTAGATTAAAGGGAAGGTCCCATACCATGTGGTATGTGCTATGGTGAACAGGTGTGAGTTGCTACCTTTGTAACACAATTGGGTTAATATGGTCAGATACTAGTCTCCCTCAGACTTCCATTGAGTGTTCAGTTCTGCTGAGTACTGGGTAGGACATTAGATTCCTGGAAGTAGAAGATCAACTAGGAGGATGACTTACATGGGCCATGAATTCTCAGTGTGGTCTCTGATAGTTTCTGTGTCTCCAGACCTGGGATATTCTACAGAGGAGTTTGCAAAGGGGAATGTGGGTAGGCTAAGGTTTTCTGCTTTCCTCATGTAAGTTTTCTGCCTTCAGATTGCTAATTAAAGTTTGTGGTATGTCTTCCTACAGTTTGCCAAGGACATAGAGTTCTTTTCATTACCTCAGTTTATGCATTATCATGGTCATTTCTATTGGGATCACTCTGGGGTTTTATTTCTACCGAGTCTAAGACACCCACTACTCCATGTGCTGCTAGCATGCTTCACCTTTCTCCAAATAGATGCAGTGTATATGAGCTATTTAGATATGTAACACCAAGTTCTGTGTTTTGGAAAGTTGTAAAATCTTTTTATGAATGCCTTGATTTCTTTAACATGCAAAAATAACGGCTACTTTATTATTTTTAAATAAATTTTACCCAATGCACACAGTGATGCACAGTCAAGTAAATGAAAATTCAGTGGACTTAATTATGATCCTGTTTTGAAATATAAGGTGTAGAGCAACAGAAGACACTCAACATTGACCTCTGTCCTCGATATATACACTCAATGCACACATAAACATATATGTGTATGTTTGAGTGTATATATTCCTGATTTGTATGTTCTGCAAGCTGGAGTGGTGTGATAGCAGGCGTGTTGTACGAAGGAAACAATTTTATTAAACATTCAAAAGATATTTGGATAGATGGTTAACAGCCATGACTATATTTCCACTTGACAGTTAGGAGTGCAGTGGATTCAACGTCTGAGACTTGGACTATGAAGTCCAATAGCAATGTCTCTAAGGAGCGTCATGTGTAAACATCTGCTTGTGACCATAGGAATCTTTAAGTTACATTTCTAGGTACTTTTTGAAGAGATTCTGAGTGAGCATGGTTGTGTTTAGCTCACACATTTATATTTGTCACAAATACTCTGAATGATGCTTATTAAAAGGCATGCTTGGCCAACATCCACATGGATTAAAAAGAGTGGCAAATAGCATCAGATGCCAAAACCATCAGCTGCCTCTGTCAAAGGGCACTTGTGACATTGGATGCAGACTGTTTGCCATTCCACTTACCTGGATTTGTAATAATCGTGCAGGGAAATAGTTCCTTATATAATTGCGTGGCATCTTCATTGAAATGGTTAGATTAAGTGTTGATGATATGCCAGCCACTGTGCTTATTATATGTAGGATTTTAACTGTTATTTTATAGACCTCATCCAATTTTAATCTTTTAGATGGGGAAACCCACTTGTGATTTAACAAGGATCATATTTAGTGAGTGATGGAGGTTGTATTTACATCCAAGAATTCTTTTGGTGTGTGTGTGTGTGTGTGTGTGTGTGTGTGTGTGTGTAATATGATGTGTTGTGATGTGTATGTGTGTGTGATGATGTTGTGATGTGTGTGTGGGTAGACCAGGAGCTGATGTCAGATTTTTTTCCTTTGCCATCCCTCATCTTATTATTTCCAAGACTGGGTTTCTCAATGATTCTTGAACTTTCCATTTCAGCTATACAGGCTGACAAGTAAGCAAGCTTCCAGGATCTTTCTGTCTCTGTCCCCAGCTTTTAGCCCTGGAGTTACAGAGGCATGCTGCTGAGCCCACATGTCTGTCGTGTAGATTCTGCTAGTCTAAGTGTAGAATCTCATGCTCATGTAGTAAGCTCTTAATCTAGCTGTCTTCCTAACCCTAAGTAAGAATTCACAAAAATGTATGCTTTGATGCCATCTTCCTTTATAATTCCAAAGCACTTGTTACTGACATCTCGTTGTTTCTGGCTTAATTATTTCTTAGAAAGCAATTCTCCTAAAAGGGTGTCTGTAGTTTTATGAATGGATTGCTACCATTTCATAATGAATGGGTTCCCAAGCTCTTAAAGAATGTTAATACATGAAAACAAAACGAAGCCGTGCTGTCTCTCTTTTGGTTATGGATCTCCAGGAATATAGTTCAAAGTTACACACAAAGTAACATCATCCCTCCCAACATCCAACCATACCACCCCCAGTCTGTTCCTGTTACCTCGTACATTTGCTCTGAAGACATGAAGCAGTGTCCTCTCCATGTCTTTTCTCACTGACAGACCTCTGGCAGATGTAGATACCTCCGGCCTAAGTGCTTAACTACTCTGGTGACATGTGTCAGTCAGACAAGGCTGTGGGTGAGTGTTTAGTCAAGCAGCTGATAACCCAAGGTGTTGACTGGGGTACAGGACTGCAGACTATCATATACTCTTGACCCCATGTGACTGAAGAGACCAAAGCAAATCCAGTCACACCGTGTATGCAGGTAGAATAATGAATCTTAGTCTTGAGAACCTACATCTGTGTTGCTCCCCAGAAAGCACCAAGCAGAACCCAACACAGAGAAGAACTGTGTCTCACTGAGAAACTTGTCTCCTGTGAATCCCTGTGGCACTTACATGACAGCACTTAAACTCTGGCATGTTTAGTGTCTATCTCACAACCTAGGTTTTTATTTTATTTATTTATTTATTTATTTATTTATTTATTTATTTATTTATTTAATCTCTGAGTCTGAAGTCAAAGAAATACTGTGACTAGTACTCAGTTTATGTGGAGAACACAGATTTCTAGTGCAGAATGCCTGCCTGTCATTCCCACTGCTGAGGACTGGCTAAAAGATCAGGTCTTCAATTGATTTGCAGAGATGATTGGACAGAGAGTGATTGTGTTGGATCAGAAAACCAACTCAGGCCTCAGTGTCTTGTGTTAAGGAGGAACACTGGTTTGTTTGGTTAATTTATCCAGCCACTTTGCTGAAGGTGTTTATCAGCCTCAGTCTCTGGAGTAGAAAATCAAGAAATGCCTTTAGATTTCCCAACAACAGACAACACGAACATGAGTTTTCAAAAGGAAAAAAAAAAGATTTTCATGCAAGTTAAACTGATGTTAGGCTTTTAATTTCTGATTCCCCTCTCTTGTTTCATATGCATTTCATTAAATTCAGTATGACATTCTAAAATGGGATCTGGTCACATTGATTTGGGTTAGGCAGAGCTGCAGGATGGCCCTGAAATTGTCTCCCCCTGCTTCAGTGCTGTCTTTTGAAGGAGCCGTCCTTTTGTGGCTGTGTCTACTAGACGCTCCAGACTGTTTACAGGGCCTCATTGGCTAGACTAAGCCAGGGATTGCTCTTTTGGTAGATTCACAGATTTATAAGCAGAGCTCTATTTTTTTTTTTTTTTTTTTTTGGAAAGAACTTTTCGATTCAGACATGAAGTTTTGTTTTAGTTTAGAGTTTGTTTTGAGGAGTCTACGGGAGACTGTGCTGTCTGGGAACTGGTAAATAATCCAATCACAGAAGTTTACTTTAAGGATTATTTAGATATTTACTTGCGGTGAGAACCAAGTCTATTTTAAGGTCTTTCCCTTGTTTTATTATTTTCCTTGGTTAGCAAATGGCTGTTTAGTGAATAAGGCAGTCTATTAAGCACTTAATTTGAGCCAGCTACTCTTGTAGAGTAAGTGGGCAGTAGGAGAGGAGAGGAGTTGGACGGCAGCACCATTTGGCTCGCCTCTCCACTCATTACTGGTGTGACTTCATGCCAGTCCTTCGCCACCTTTGGCCTTGAGCATGGTTCTCTGTAAGAAGAAAATCTCTCAAGTGTTAGCTTTAACCGGGTGGTTTGGGGATTGAAAAGCTTAGAATTGGTTGTAATCTCACTCTTGTTTCCTGGTCATGATCCCGGTCCTTAAAGAACTTGAAGTTTATGAAAAGTGTTCATATGAAAACGTAGTCATGGGCAGTGATAAAAAGGAGGCAGCCAATGGCCATTCTTCTCCGAAAGGCATCTGATGGGAGCTGGGGGGAAAGGATCGGTAAAGACAGGCACCTTTTCAGAGGAGCTGGGAGGAGTTTGCAGAGTTTGAGCTGGAGCTTCAAGAATGTGTAGGAGAGAGGGTGTTGAGAGGCTTGGATCTAGAGCAGAGAGGGTGGTAGGACAGGCAAGGGAGTCTGAGCAGCCTCACTTCACCTAAGTGCCACGGAATTCCAGTTTGCCTGCCTTTGCCTCCAAATGCCTGTAGCTCCTGAAAATGGGCTTCTGACCTTTTGCTTTGTGGAAATTCGTTATCCTCACATCTTTACCTCTCGACTCAGTATCTCTATAGCATGTCTTGCCATTACCCGAATGCCCTCGCTGAGAGATTAAACCCCCTTTCCTCTTTCTACAGAGTCCTTCCTCGTTGCCCTTAGCATTAGCTGCTGCTAGGTATGATGCTTGTGATGAGAAAGTATCCTTTCTTTAATGTTTTAACATTTATTTGCATGTGAGTACAAGTGTGTGTGTGCACTCCTGTGCGTGTGTGTGTGTGTGTGTGTGTGTGTGTGTGTATGGACTCATGTACATGCTACAGAGCTTGTATGGAGGTCAGAGGATAATTACTTCTCTCCTTCCACTGTGTAGATGCCAGGGACTCAGGTGGTCAGGCTGGGTATCAGTTGATTCATCTGCAAGGCCTGTGTGTCCTTTCTTTTTGTGATTGTAATAGCCTCATGAATTAGATTATCCCTTTTTATAGGTAATGCTACTCTCTGTCCTGAGACATTGAAAATTTAATTTGTTCAAGGTCTGCTAGCCTTAATAAGGCCTTGGATTTGAACTATGTTTCTGAAATTGTTTTTTTCTAGATGATGGCGATGTGGAAGACAAAATAGAAATTACTGATTTTTAAGAAGTTTCTGTTTTCATATAAATGAGAGAGAAAAATAAAAATAACCTGGAAACTTCAATTGTGTATGTGTGTGTGTGTTTGTGTGTGATTGTGTGTGTATGAGGAGGGATTTTGTGAATAAATAAAGGTAATTATATTGGAAGGAGATTCAAGTTAAATGACAATAACATAAGATAATTGAGAATTTTTGTTTTGTTGTGAGACTTTGCACTAAGTTGAAATAATATTTTATTCTGATTATATAATTCTATGGCTTCATTTAATGTTTATTTATAAACAAGTTGTACATATACTAAGGCAAATTGGTAAATTACTATAAAGTTATTATTTTGGTTTGGGAGGAATACTTCCCTTACAGGCACAGTGTTTGCCTACCACAAGAGTGGCTGCCAGTGTTGAGTTTACTGGATATCTGTCTGGGTTGCTGCTTTCTTATTGCTTCTTGCTTACCCCCAAACATTTGTGTTGAAAATGTCCTGGCCCAGACTGTGACCAGAGGAAGCAGAGGGAGGCAACCTGTTGCTGACAGGTCCGGGATAGGTTGGCTCCATCTTAGGAGAGAGTAAAACTGCTGGGCCTCTTAAAAAACATCCCAGTGGCTGCCTTTTGTCGTTGTCATCCCTAATGGCTCACTTTAGCTTAAAGTTATCTATGTCCAGGGAGGACAGTGAAGACAGAGGTAACTGAAGGAGAATAGAGTTGGCCTTGTGCTGAGTGTGGCATTTGTGTTGAACTGTGAATTCAGGTAAGGTTTGCTTAAATGATTTCCAGAGAGGAGCTGAGAAAGACTGAGAACTGATACCACATGGAGGGATTAGTGGACATTTGGGTAAGACTAGAGGAGAATGTTTTGTGGGATCACAAAATTCGCTTACGTAATAAGTTGGATACATGGAGAAACGTATACTGGACTTTATATATAATTGATCCGAGGTTTCTAAATCAATGCTTTGTTGGACTGTTTTCTCGAAACATGATCTGGAACGTAATACTGGCTGGCTTTGCCTCTTGCCTCAGCCCCCTGTGTATGAGTACAAGTGTGCAGCACCGTGCCCAGTATCCTGGGCTGTCTAATAAGATTTCATCACTCATTGCTCAGCACAGGAAAAAGTAATCCACTAGTAAGACAACTTGGCTTAAAAGTTGGTTGAGTCTGTTGCCTATGAAACATTATTTATTTCTTAGGTACCTCACCTAGGTCAAGCCTCCCCAAGATTGAGATGGCACAGGGGGATGATGAAGGAGGCAGCATGAAGATTCATTTCCCTTTTCCCTCTGTCCCTTGTCTTTGCTACTTGAGCAGTCTCTTTTCTCTAGTTGCTGTCTGCTCTTTTGAGCTTCTGTGCTTCTTTTGGCCACTGATGAAGTTAGCAGTCTCTTTTCAGTTCTCTCACTGAGATCCCAGTGACCGACTTGGGTTCTTCTTGGACTTCTGCTGGACTCTTGGGCAGTTGGCTGTAAGCCACCCTGTAGACCTTAAGGTAGAGTCATTTAAGTGAATGATAGTGATGTCTCTCAAAAGAAGTGTTGTGACTTCACTGGCAACTGAGTTTAGTTTGTTCTATGGAGTACAGTAGCAGTTAGAAGAGCCAGACCCCAGTGTCTCCATCACTTTGACGTGACTCTCCTGGGTTGACTAAAGTAGCCTAAGAGGCTTTCAGTGCCAGGAATTTGTGAATAAAGTGGGGCCGGTGGAGGATGGGGGATCCACTTACCCTAGTGTCTCCTTTCTTGCTTTTCTTATAGCTCTTACGTTATTGGACAGGAAGAGAATTTCTTCTTTTATTACTTAAAAAAATATAATTTTATTATTTTTTTTAGGATTTCGTTCATACATATAATGTATTCCAGTCCCATTCACACCCCTCAACACACATTTCCTCCTAATTCCTCCCGGGTCCACCCCCTTCTTCTATGCACTGCCCCCCAGCCTCATGCCCTTATTTCCTCTATGGAATGAAAGCTATTATTTTTTCCCTTTCAAAATAAGATTCCAAATTTTAGTTCAGAATGGAAGAAAGGACATAAGATCTTTATGTAATCTAAAGACAATAATTTGGTTTGCAAAGTTCTTGCCTTGATGCAGAATCTCATTTTCTGAATGTCAGATGTTGAACTTTTTTTTTCTTGCTTAATGTTTCTTCTCTGATAAATATTAATTGCTCCAAGATGGAAGCTTGGGCCAGGTTTGGTAAAAGATCATGTGCTTAAAGGTCACAAGGTACATGGACACTTCATGATACCTTCTGAGGATAAAGAAATGACTTTCACAACTGGCCATTCCTTTGAGCCAGATTTTTCTAAATTGTTTTTTTTTTTCTAAGTGTGGCTTATCTGCCTTTACAGAGTTATAATAATATTGACAGAGGCTTGAAAAGTCCTGCAGTAGAATACAAAAAGTGTTAAGTCTTGACCAAGAAATCCCCGCCCCCCCCCCCACACACACATTAAATAATCTTTCAAATTTCTGGTTTCTCTGTAGTTTTAGGTTTTAACTGGCCTGGCCATGTCTCTCCCATGAATGTTAGCATGGCTAAAGTTACTAGTGTCCATTCATATTTAGTAGATATTTAACTTTTGTTTATAAGGAAGTTAGATAAACCATTTGGCCATAAATTCATTTTAAAATAATTGGTACAAACTTCATCACACTTAGAAAAACAATTTAGAAAAATTTGGTTCAAAGGAATCGCCAAGTGTGAAAGTCATTTCTTTATCCTCAGAAGGGATCATGAAATGCTGGTGTACTGTGTGACCTTTTATGCACATGACATGATGTGGGAAGTATTTTGTAGTACATACACCTGTCATGACCCTTTTGTTAAATCTAGCTAGCACTTTCTTTCCCGATTATTAAATGTGAGAGGGAAATCTTTCCCTTGGCTTCAGGCAAATGGATTTACTTCAGGCTTCTTTATCACAGCTCTCTGTAGATAAAGAGTAAAATATTAATAATATTTATATTTTCATAATCATGAATTTAATTATAGACAGAAATAGCCAGAATGTGCACTTACTTAACATAATTTATTACTGGTTTAAGAGTTCTTCAAAGATACACAAAATAAAATGTGTCTACAAAGGGGATGTGGGTCACTTAGAATCTGTAAGTAAAAGTCGGAAAATGTTAGTCTCAGAAGAAACTGAGACAGGGCCTTTATATGTCATATATGGGAGCGAAAAATGGGTCCAAAGAAATTAAATCATAATTTTAGTATCCCTTAATGGACATTAACATAAATATAATTTAGCCTTTATTGGTAAAATGAACAGTAATGTTTAGGTAATTTTTCCTCTTGGATAAAATGTTATGCTGACACTCAAGGAATATAATCTTCCAGTAAATAGTTCTTAACTGAAAAACATTATTATTGTCAAATTGTTCATTGCTTCTCAGAAATATATTTTGGTCACTGAAAGTAAGCATATTTGCAAAATGTTTAAACCTGGGAAGGAGAAGCAACCTCATCTTTTCTATGACAGAAGAAGGTTCTTGACTGAAAATACTTGCAAGGTCGAGCTCTGTTGTGCGAGACTCTTCCTCCCAACAGTGATGACACGAGCGTGTGAGACTCTCCTTCCCAGCAGCAGTGGTACGAGTCTACCAGCCACAGAGGAACAAACCCATAATGCAGTTACCAGTCATGCCCCAGTGATGCTTGCCATACTTGACATGGCTCGAAGATGTGACTGTTAAAGGTCTGATGGGGGCTGGAGGAAAGCAGTGCACATAGAGATGAGAAGTGTGGAAAATCCTGGCTTTTAACCCAGGGATGGGTTACTCTCTTCTTCTCTGTCCTAGGCTTTTTATGTTTTCAAATATCCATATCCACATACATACTAGCCATAATAGTCACATATAGAATGAAGGAAGTGAATAGGCAGATATATATCTAGAAATCAGTAGCCAGTAATAATGGGACAACAGAAGAATATTCTCCATATGGCTTAGAAGCTCCTATGTCCCTTATCTTCCAGTTTGTCTGATAGTCTCATTGTCCAGATACTAATAGTCCTATATTTTGGAATCTATTGCAAGTCAACAAATAGTGCATGTTGTGGATGACTTGTAAGTGTGGTTCAGTTTAGCTTGATTAAAGAAATTGATCTTTTTCTTAAATCTAACTAGGTTATTGTCTTTTCTGTGTCCAGTTAACCAGGAAAGCATTCATCTTAGCCTTAGGCTAAGACTGGGGCAAGACCTTTATAATAGTCAGTGGATTCTGATAGTACTGACAGCAAGTTTCTCTGTGGTGGGCCTTGGAATGTGGGGTTTGCATCCTGTTTGTTGAGTGTCTGCTTTATCATCAGACACACGATGATGAATCAATTGATTAGTTGGATTGATTTGCAATGATTCATTTTTGTTAGTCAATCACTTTTGTGTACATATGTGTAGTATTTGTATATGTGTATATGCATATTCATATTTGTGTGGATATGTGTGTGTACACATCTGTGCATGTGTGTATGTAGAGGCCAGTAGTTGATGCTTGACGTCTTTCATTGCTCTCTATCTTAAATATATGCGGGTTCTCTTGATGAGGTTGGAAATTTCTGATTTGGTAGTCCTGCTCACCAGTTGGTCCTGGAGATTCTTGTGCCCCACCTCCCTGATCTCTGGGGTTATAGATTCACCTAGCTTATATGTGGGTGCAAGGTATCAGAGTTCAGTTATTCATGCCTGCCCAGCGAACAGTTTGCCCATGCAGCCCTTACCTTAGGTGCCTAGTTTGGAATGATTATTTTAAAGCTGTTCCCAGTTATCTTCAATGGGTCTATAGAATGTGTATATACCCATATATTTGTGTATGTGATGTATAACAATGGACTGTTAGATTGTGTAGAAAATTTCTTGGTTATAAGGACAATTCTGGTTTCCATGAAATAAATGGAGTAAAAAGTAGCTCAAGCATATAAAGGGCAGTGTAGTGAATAATAAAAATTCTCAAGTTACTATCTCTCTCAGAACCCATGAGTGTATTAGTCATAACGCAGCCTGCTGCAGAATAAGGATGTCTTAGAATATGTCATGCTCAATCACTAGGCAAACAAAGAAATTTAATTCTACTTCACATAAATTATAGAACATGTTTTTAATGGTTTATACTCTGGCTGAAAACGTGAGTCAAGGGCATAGACCAATCTCATCATGATCCACCATTCTTGGTGTATATCCCTGGTAGTTCTGGTGTGCATTCAGCCTCCTGAAGGACAAGGGGGAGGGCAGAGACACTGAGCACATCCAGATCACATGGTCTGAGCATGAAGATACCTTTTCACATCTCATGGCCTGAATCCAGGCAGAGGTCCTTGATCAACTCCAAAGAATGAGAACTGCATTCTTTTAGAGTATCAGACTGTAGATAACCGGTGGCCTCATGGTTAATATTCACTCTCTGGATAAAACAGTCTTGATATGTGTCCTAGATACCTTTAAATGTCAATGTGACGAAACATAGAGTCATCTGAGAAGGGAGGCTCAATTGCAAGATTGCCCAGATCACATTGGCTTGTGAGCATGTCTGTGGAAGATTTCTTGATAATTAGTTATCTAGGAGGGCAATGTCCACTGTGGGCTGACAATCCTCTGGGCAGGTGGTCTTGGACTATCTAATAAAGCTAGACAGGCATGAGCCTGTGGAGAAGCCAGCAAACAGGATTTCTTCATGGTTTCCCATTTGAATTCCTGCCTAGACTTCTCTTAGTGATGGAATTGACCTGGAAATAAAGCCAAATAAATCCTTTCCTTTCCTTAGTGGCTTTTGGTCCTAATAATTGTTACAGAATTCAGAATGAACACTAGAACAGAAAGATTACCACACTGGGATCTAAGCTTAATACAGAATTCATGGCTTTTTAAAAAAATTAGACTTATACTGAATGCTTGATGTAATTTTCCAAGTTTGAAGCTGCTAGCTTCTAAATCTTGGTCATAACATGCATCCAGAAAGAAACGTTTGAATCCACATATTTTCTGTATGAAGGCCCACCACAACAACATTAATTTGCAGAAGGCAATGACTTATTACTCCCTATGATGAATGCCAAAGTGTGTTTTCTCCTAAATTGTGGTGCCAGTGTTTTCATATAATTTTCCATAATTTTACCATATTTAGTGATGTGAATGTTTATTTTTTCATAGAATTTATAGGTTATGAGATGTAAAGGGTCCTCATAAAGTCTTTGCGGTATTTACAAACTCGAAAATATTTAACTTTTATAGTTGAGAGATTTACGATGTGGAAGTGACAGAAATCGCGTCTAAGTGACTTTCTAGCTTTTTATTTTCCAGGTGGTAAGGCATACCACTCAGGATACCACTTTGGTTTTCTCATCATTGGGTATCAGCTGCTTGCTGTATGATGAACTCACCCTTAGTCCTAGCTTCTCCAGGGTGTTGAGTCACTGTGGGCTCAGGGAGAAGGTCCTGAGCTAAGACTGGAACACTTCACTCCTACTCACAGAGAGGAAGTGGTGAGAGGAGAGACCAGAGCTTGGAAACTGCAAAGTTCTCTCAGGCAGAAGTGCAGAGTCTTTGGGCCCATAGGTATTTGACCTCAGCGTGTAATGATTAGCATATGCAAAGCATAGAAAGGCAGCACCTGGATAGTGACCACTGTGAAGAAGTATTGCATGACCAGAAGCCTGGGATCCTGGAAGCTGGGATGAATTTCTTTGGTGGATTAGGGAGTAAGGTTGTGATATACTTATGTTCCAAAAGGTTGGACGAGTTTTATAGAAACAGATGGTTTTCACTCGTGCAATGAGAAAAGAAGATCTGCATTTTGGAAAGAGGACACTGTTAGGTGTTTAGGGGGCATATTTATGAGAGGGGACAGGGCAGTCACTGGGCAGGCACTCAACGAAGTGGAGGACTGAAGGTAGCTGGTGGCTTGGATTGCTAAAATTTTATGGTTGGTCAGTTTATTTTGAAAGTGCTGTCATTTGTCAGGAGAATTGAAACAATAGCAAGACCCACAATTGCTAATATGTTTTATCCAAGCTATGATTTGATTGTATTTCAAACACAATCTATATGCTGCATCGGCCTCTACACCAAAGAGGCAAGATAAATTAAAATGCATAAGAATACTCACAAAACCTTTGCTACTGTTTACTATGAGAGCATTTGACGTTTCACTCTGAAGGATTTGTTTCACGTAAGACTTTCACCCATTGTTTTAAGTTCATTAGTTAAATTGTTAAGTAAAACATGTACAAAGCATCAACATGAGTTTAGAAATGATCTAGGTTCTAAAGCTAGAGCATAAATCCACCCTTAGCATAGAGTTGGCATTCTACCAAGGATGATGGGCAGCAGATAAATGAGACAATGTAAGCAGTGACAGGATGTGGTTAGAGGTACAGAGCCATCTGTGGGAAAGAACACATTCTAGGTGAAGGGCTTGCTGTTTTAGAGAGAGTGATGGAAGCATGCCATTTAGAAAGCAGGACATCGGAAGAGAGACCCAAAAGGAATCAGTAAGAATCTATGTGATTTTGTACAAGAGGTAAGGGAATACCAAGGCCCAAGACTGAGGTGTAACCCTAGCTGGACCGATGTGTGCTGGCTAGCAGTTACGGTGGTATGCCTAGACAAGAATGACAAGGCGTTGTGGTAGGAGATAGTGCCTGTGAGGGAGGTGGAGGACAGAGACATCAATGGGGTCTTGATGACTGGAGTCAAGGTCTTGGCATTTTCTATGGGTTAAGTAGGGTAGAGAGTCTTAAGTAGGGATGTGACATCATCTGCGTTTAACAAGGATAGTTTCAGCCCATGTGTCATAAGTCGACTGTAGCTGTCTAAGGTGAGAGTCATGAGGCAGTTACCTTAGTGATGCAGTTAAAGAATAGTGGAGATATCAGGCTGAAGGCGGGGGTGATGAACAGTGACTAAGTCCCAAGTCTCTCTGCTGACAGGTCTGATATGTGGTGTGAGGGATTGGAGTCACAGAGGACACCCATGGCTTTGTTTTCTAGACAAAAGAATCATCCTGGCAGCTTCAAGATAGGGAATACAAGAATGTGTTCGAAGGTATAGGTGGTTGGTTCTGCCCATCCTAAGTGGCTGTGTCTATGAGATACGTGGATAGAATTGCCAGCTAGACAGCTGTATATCTTTAAGTATGAAAGTCAAAGTAGAAATTTGAGTATGTTATTGTATTTGTAGAATAACATTAATGTAAAACTGGTAGCATGGCATTCAAGTTACTCATAAATACTTAAAGGAATTATAACATTTAAACACAGATTAAGAACACAATGAGAAATAGATTACTTGTGTCAGTGTGTATTTCTTAGTGACTTCTGTGTTTTATTCATATTATCTTTTTTTTAAATTCTTTTATTGGATGTTTTATTTACATTTCATATGTTGTCCCCTTACCCCATTTCCCACCCACCCAGGAACCCCGTATCCCCTCACCCCTCCTCCTTCTTCTCTGTGGATGTAGCCTCTATCTACACCCCACCACTCCCACCTCCCCACCCTCAAAATTCCCACCCCCTGGGGCATCCAGCCTTCATGAGGTCAAGGTTCTCTTCTTCCACCTATGCCCAGCAGGGCCCTCCACTCTTACATATTCAGCTAAAGCCCTGGATCCCTCCCTAAGTGCTCCCAGGCTGGTGGTTTAGATCCTGGGAGCTGTGGTTGGTTTGTATTGTTGCTCTCCTCATGGTGCCACAAATCCTTTCAGCTCCTTCAGTCTTCACTCTAACTCCTCCATTGAGAACCCCATGATCAGTTCAATGGCTAGTTGTGAGCATCTGCCTCTGAATATGTCAGACTCTTGAAGACCTCTGAGGAGACATCCATATCAGGCTCTTATCAGCATGCACTTCCTGACTTCCACATCAGCATCTACCTTTGGTGACTGCACATGGGATAGATACTCAGGTGGAGTGGTCTTCAGACGGCCCCTCCTTCAGTTTCTGTCCCTCACTTTGTCTCCATATTTGGTCCCTTGAGTAGTTTGTTGCTCCTTCTAAGAAGGACCGAATCACCCCCACTTGGTCTTCCTTCTTTATGAGCTTCATGTGGCCCGTGAGTTGCGTCTTGGGCATTTCAAGGTTCTGGGCTACTATCCAATAATTAGTGAGTGAATATCATGTGTGTTCTTTTGTGATTGGCTTACCTCACTCAGGATGATAATTTCTAGTTCCATCCATTTACCTAGGACTTCGGGAGGAATCACCATCCCTGACCTCAAGCTGTACTACAGAGCAATAGTGATAAAAACTACCTGGTATTGGTACAGAGACAGGCAGGAAGATCAATGGAATAGAATTGAAGACACAGAAATGAACCCACACTCCTATGGTCACTTGATCTTTGACAAAGGAGCTAAAACTGTCCAGTGGAAAAAGGACAGCATTTTCAACAAATGGTGCTGGTTCAACTGGAGGACAACATGTAGAAGAATGAAAATTGATCCATTCTTATCCCCTTGTACAAAGCTCAAGTCTAAGTGGATAAAGGACCTCCACATAAAACCAGATACACTGAAACTAATAGAAGAGAAGGTGGGGAAAACCCTCGAATACTTGGGCACAGGGGAAAAGTTCCTGAACAGAACACCAATGGCATATGCTCTAAGATCAAGAATTGACAAATGGGACTTCATAAAATTGCAAAGTTTCTGTAAGGCAAAGGACACTGTCAATAGGACAAAACGACAACCAACAAATTGGGAAAAGATCTTTACCAAATCCTTCATCTGATAGAGGGCTAATATCCAATATATTCAAAGAACTCAAGAAATTAGATTCCAGACAACCAAATTACCCTATTAAAAAATGGGGTATAGAGCTTAACAAAGAATTATTCATATTATCTTAAAATTGTTACCAGCATGCTATTTGTATGAATGGCAAGGAGTATTTAAGTGATGGCTTCTGTTTTAATTTGAGTTGAGGAAGTAAGCTTTCCTAAACCCATGGCATGTTACTGTCAAAATAATATCACACTTACAACATTTACTGTTAATCATAAGTTTTTGACAGGGCTACATATTGAATGCTTAGTTGTAAGAGTATAGGCTGTGGAATGCCCAATAGAGAGGTCTCTCAGTTTATCATTTGGATGAACTTCTATATTAACTTACTGTTCCTGTGTCTTGGCTTCCTATTGGTAAACCAGACACAATGTTAGCCACACAAAAGTTGTAAGAATGAAGTAAGTTAAAGAATTTAAAATGCCCAGCGTCATGCCGGGTAAGGAGCAACAGTATCAATGTTAGCTGTCCCTGTCTGCTGCTTACTGTGTGTCAGAACAGTCAAGGCCCACAGTAGGTCTTATTGTACTGCAGAATTCTAAACTTCATGTTCAGGGTAAGATATGTTTGCCACACAAAACAATGTCATGAATGGGAAAGGGAATTTACAAGTAAGTCTTTTGAACTCAGCCACTTTAATGAGCTTTTCTTTGTTTCTGTATCCCTCTTAGTCTGCTTCATCTGAATAGTAATTACTTCCTGATGTCAGCCATGCTGCAGCATGGTGGTAATGATCATCTTTTCCTAATTCGACAAAAATGACCTGGGGACATATCTCTGTTGATGGGCCTGCAGCACTTTAACTGTCCATGGTGCTGTCATGAATTTCGTATGTTTTCCCAGAAAATACCTTTCTCTTGTACTTACAGCACATCATGCTCATTCCAACAGTATGTGGTTCTTCACTGTAAGCATTAGATCACAGCTCTTTGAAAACAGCAGCATACTCTTTTAGTCGCTATTAGCGATATTTTTATCTTGCTAGCTTTGGGAGTGTTGAGAATATCAATAGTCACATTAGTTTTTATTTCACTGATTTGAGGGAGATGCCGTGAGGAACATGGATACTGGAGTTTAGCCGACTGAATCATACCCATCGGCAGTTTCTGCCAGCATCTTGGGAGATTTTCTTGATTACTCTTAACATTGACTTCCAGATCTGGTCCAGAGACTGTGACTCATCTCACAGCCTGGCTAGTGCGGTCGTAAGGAATGAATGTGAACTAGGAATGGGGCTCACTTACAGAGTGCTAGCCTCACATGTGTGGCACAGTATGTTCTTTCTCCATTACTGAACCTGGAAAAGGTAAAGTAAAAGAAGAAAAGAGGCATCTATAAAGCCACCACCATCCCTCGTATCATAAGAGCTTTACATCTTAGAGCTTCCATCAGCATTTCAGGCTTCTAGAATGCAGGAGTTTTATTGTTTTTTAATCATCTCAGATGCCTTTGTGTATTTTTATTTCTTCTGTATGAGCTTTCCTTTCACCTCTACGTATATTCAACGAACCATTCTGCTTTGTGCTAATATATATGTGATTTGAATCATCATTATGAATCAAAATATTATAAGTTGATAGTACGTTTGAGGTATCTTACCCCAAACCCCAATATTTTAAAGCTAGTACTCTATAATAGAGTATAGACTCTTAACGGTTGTGCGGCTGGCCAGAAGTTTGGTTCACAGGCGCTCTCTAATATTGTGAGACAGTGTCTTCTATACACTGCTAACTTGGGAAAAGACAGTAATGTGGCTTGTACCTAGGGCCTTATCATTCTCACACAAGTAACCTTGAACAATAATGTCTGAAAGCATTGTGTACCAGAGACTGTATTTTTCAATGCTTCAGATTTGTCTGCTGAATTTTTGAGTACCTATGGTTACCAATGGGAAACAAAGATAAGATATATTTATTAAAGGTTTTTGAGACAGGTTCCAGGCTGATTTTGAACTTACTATGTAACTAAGGCTAGCCTTGAACTTACTATGTAGCCAAGGATGGCCTCCTCCTCCACTGGCCTTTCCTTTTTAAGTACTGGGATCACAGGCATGTGCCAGCATGCTTGGAAGCGACGGTTCTAAGGATCATGTTGTTGCTACTCATTTTATTTTCTAAAGTGTTAATTGAATAGAAGTTACACAACTCAGTGCAGTTCATATTACGAAGACAAGTTATTGATTCAGTTCTTAATGTGTTTAACTAGAGAATAAAAATGCAACCGTAACTTTCTTACATTGTCTGTTTGAGGATGGTGCTATGGTCTGATCTCAGATTTATATGTTGAAACTAAATGGCATGGTGATAGTATTGAGAGGTGGTTAAGTCGTGAGGACAAGACTCTGAAAGAAGTTAAGAGCGTTTCCCTTCCTGTTCCCTGTTTAGTCTTCATCTCTTGATAGTCACCAGCTAGAAGCAGAGAGTATCCCTTCCCTCTTGTCCCCTTCATCTTGGATCTCTCAATATTTAGAACTGAATGAAGCAAATTTCCATTGTATTAGTTTCCTTTGCATGGTTGTCACCAAATACTTGACTGACGAGGGAGGAAGGGAAGATGTATTCCAGCTATTTCAGAACCCATCACTTTGTCATCGTGGGGAGCTTAGGGTGGAACATCCCTGTTCCTGTCAGGGCTTGGCAGAGACTGTTGTCATCATGCAGAGAAAGAGGCAGAAAATCAAATAGAAAACGGGAAAGGACAAAGTGCTGAGCCTGTGAGAAGGATCTCATCTGGGCTGACTTGAAACAGTAGGAATTATCATCATGCCTTTTTGCACATAATGAAACCGATAATCTGGTTGAGGACTAGATACGGGTATGAGGTGGAGCTGCGCACGGCTGGTGTATCAGCAGCTCGTAGCTTCCAGGTCATGCTGCACAGATGAGCACCTGCCATGTGCCAGAGGCTATTCTCGGTACCGACAATGAGGAAGTCAACAGAAGAAACAGAGAGGATCTTACAGATTGTACATCCTGATACAAATTCTAAGAACTTTGAAATGCTCTTGAATCTTGGTCAAGATCATGTTTTTCAGTAAATATTTAACCACGACGCTGTTGTTCATCTTGTGTCACTGCTTATGATTGTGAAGAATTAAAATGTGTGCTATCTCCTTGAGGAAATGCGCATCTATTGCTGATTTTGTATAAAGTTAAATAAGTGGATCTTTGTAGAAAGGAATTCCATATTTTTTTTATCTAGGCTTTCTCAAGCCTGTTTAGTCTTATATAGGGTTAGCTTTCAGTCAAAGTACGTTTGTAGCGAGAGCTTTTTCAGTCTTAGGGAAATGGGTAAAATATATTTCTTCTTTTTGTCTTAAAGTGGAGAAATGCAAATTCTCAGATGCTTTTACCCTGTATACATATTTGCAGCTTTTTTGTGGAATCCTAGTCTAAAAGACGGTTAAGTGTTATGCCTATACAAATAGCCGCTGAAATAAGTTATTATGATCTGAGCTTAAACCATTTCTAATGGCATTAGGCACTGCCTATTCTGATGTCAGGTGTGTCTTAGCAGGAATTTCAACCTACACTGCAGAGGAGGAGTCTTTGGAAGTTTTAGGCACCGGGTCACAGCCAGTGGAGGTATATTTAGCTCTGGGTCCTTTCAGCAGCCTTTCCAGTCATAGCACTTGAACAGCTGTTTACTCTGACTGTGTGTAAACAAGATCTTCCCCTCCCCCTGTGAGGGCTCAGATTGGAGACCCATATTCAGTCCTTCACAAATATAGCACTGGTTGTGACCTTTGGCTCTCATCTGGACCCTCTTGAAATTTTCAAGCACATGCTGACAGGGATTGTGTGAGAATATGTAAGTATCTGCTTAAGGACAAGGGGCAAACCTTTCAGCAAGCGCTCACCAGGGCTCTAAGATGCAACTGACTGCATGTCCAAAGTGGAAGAAATTCGCCTCACACATTAAAAGAAAAAAATACTGTTGGTCTGAAAACATTTTACTCAGTTCTATTTGGAAGAGAATGTCCTTGCCAAAATGAACAGTTCCGAAAACACTGCCATTCTGCTCTTAGCTCTCTCGAGCCCATTACGTCCTGATTAGGGAACAGCTCTATGCATCTAATTGCCCAGATTTATTACCAGTGCTAAGAACAAAACTAAGATCCTGGAAGGCTAGGATCTCGTTCAGTGTGTTCTTTCTAAACTCCACTCCATGAGGGTCATCAAAGCTCCCATCATACACTGGTGGAAAGGACATTCGAGTTCTCTGAGGGTACTACAGCTTGACCATGCAGATGAGGAATTAGAATTCTGTAGTCAGAGTCCAAAGATTGTGGTTGATCCCCACCCCAGTCAGTTGGTATTAGATATGTTCTAAAAGTCAGAATAAGTCACCCATAAAACCTCCATTGTTTCTTTGGAAAACCTTCCACAGTTCCAAATTCCCAGACATCAAGGACTTCAATGACTGAGTGCCTGTTTGTTTGATTCTCATTGGAGCCCGCATGTTCCATGACGCCAAGATGAGCAAGGGGGGAAGCGAGCTTCCTTTATTGTTTACTCTCTGAACCATGCAGTGTGTTCCATGAGAAAGTGTTTGTAACTACTCAGTGCCTTATGAGTAGACACACTTTTCTCATAGAAATATGGTAACGATTTATAACAGAGGCTCCTTAGCCGAGGACTTAATGAGATGCTAACTCTTAAGGTCACTTGTTCTTAAAGGGAAATTGTACCTCAGGTTATAAAATAACAATCTCAGCTACATAGACCTGGTTTCAATTCTTCTGTACAGGCGTTAGCCAGATCACACAGATTGCAAATCTACTGGATTTTCAGAGACTTCATGAACTAAAAACTCATTTCGGTTTCAGCACTAACTTCAACCAAATAACATGTGTTGCTCCAGTCTGACTTCTCAGAAATATGGAATTCACAATAATTAGAATAATAGAGTCTAAGAGAGGTCATTAGAGCGCACAGTGTGTTTTAACTCTTACCAGCTGTGACAGGGCACACCATGACTGTTCCCTATATTTCAAGAAGCTCTCAAAGCATCTGTTTATAAACTGGAACCCATACTTAAGTGTTGCTGGATTAGCACTTCAGAATTTCATGTTTACACATATATTTCACAACTCTCTTTAATATGCTCTAAAGCTGCCTGAGACTTATTTATGTGTTACACAGCTATGCTCAACTCCATAATCTATACCAACTTTCTTTTGAAATTAAATTTATTGCCACTGAAAATTATGGCGAAAATAAAGCCAAAAGGTGTTACAACTTAGTAATTAAAAACATGAATTCTGAAGCTAGTTGATATTAGTAAATACTCCACAGGTAGGTTTTATTTAGCTCTTTTTTGAAGTTTAATATAAAAGATTTAGTAATAGCAAACTTGTGTCAGAAAGCTTAAGATTTAGCTAGAATATATGTGTATGCATTTCATATAAATTATTAATTTTTTACCTAAACTTTGTTTCTAATACTGAACATGACACATGCAAATGAGTTAAAATTTGACTTGAGATGATGTTCTAAGTGATTACTCCAGTTAAAAGGTCTTTAACACATGACTATTAGTTGTGAGTCTTCCATATTCCTTCCTTGATAATGAGATACTTCTGTGTATTGGTCTGGAGCTGTAGGAGAGATTTACTATGGAGTCATTGTTCATTGTCTTAATTCTGATTGTGCTACAGAAGCCAACTAGGTAATTTATGAAGAACACAATTTAATGACCTACAGTTTGGGAAGATGGGAAGTCCAAAATCAAAGTACCCTCAACTGTTGAGGGCTTTCTGGCTCTGTCACCACATGGCAGAAGGCCAAATTGATATGATAGAAAAGATTGTTGACTCATTCTTTTGTAATAGCCTTAAGCACTTCCAAATGTCCTACCTTCCAACAACACTGCCATGGCAACCAAGGTTAAACATGAATGTGGGAGGGGAAAGATATTCAAATGATAACACTTTTGTAAACAAATATTTTACTTGACCCAAGAACTCCTAGAAAACAGAAAGCACTTTTATTTTTGCAATACCATGTTCCCAACACGTCCCACATAGGTAACTGTGGTTGGATATCTGTAGACTGATATATTATAGGAATGGGGGATGTGGAAATCTGAGAAGAAAGAAGGAGGAAGAAGATGGACAGGGCTGAAGAGAAGAGGTGGAGGAGAGGTGAGCCCCCACTCACCTTTCCATTCTCCATGTGGGCTATGACATTGAGTCCCTTGGGCTGTGTACATGTCATCTTTTACTCTCACCTGCTTATATCCAGCAATGATATCGGTGGCAATGACGGACTTCTCCTGAGATGTGTCTGCAGAGCTAGTCAAACATCACCATCATAGACACAATTCCTTGGCAACCAGTCTCCCGAAGATTCCTAGGACCCTTCATGTTCTCCGTTGCCTCCAGAGAACTCTACTTGCCTTGTGACTGCTGAAATGGGTGCAGAGGTCACAGAGTGGGAAGTTGTTTCAATATTAATACTTCTGTTTTACAGGGTAGCATTTTTATTGACTGAGCTATAAATCATGACTGAGCTTGAATGGAAATGATATCTCTAAAACATGCCTTACATAGAATTATATTTTTAATTCATGGTTATGAGTTAATTTTTGGTTCCAATGCCAGGCAACCATTTCCACAGGCAACCATTGCTTATGCCATAGCACAAGTCTTCCTCTTTAAGCAGATTCTTTTTAAGATGCTTTGGTGAAGTATTTTCAAAATAATTTATTATGGAGACTATGGTGTTCTTTCTTAGCTCCCATCCCAAATTAGCAACCCCAAAGAGCAGCAGAAGTACGTAAGGAATTCTGAGATGCAGCTGGTTGGGTTTCAGGAGTTTTCTTAACCCTGCGGTTGGTGAGGCTGAGGAAAGGGGGTCCTTTGCAGTTGGGCGATTGCTGGAAGAAATGACTTCATGGAAAATTAGCTCTGCTTTCCTTTCCACACCCACTCCTCTCCTTGTGGGATTTCAGATGCAGTGCACAGACAGGTAGATATAAGTTGGGAGAAAGTCTGATGCTTGGAACTGTGCTTGGGGAGCTCCTCACCCCAACCTGGGCAACTCTTGACTAGGAAGTGGTTCTCAGAGACAGATAACCAAGGAAAAGGAATTAATGATCAGTGTTCATGAATTAAAATAAGATGAAACCAGGGATGTACACTGCAGGCAGTATATTCTTTCTGACAAAACATCTTTGTTGTACTATTTACTGCCCAGGTCTATTTTCTGTCCAAGATGCGATAGAGGAAAGGCTACATGTGTCTATCTGAGCAGTCCATAGGTTGAGAATAGCTTAGCCTACCTTTGAAGTCCTCTCAGTTTAAAGCTTCATTTGGGATTGTAGCTCAGTTTTAAAGTGCTTGCCTAGCATACAGGGAAGCTATGGCTCTCAGCCCACACACAACCAAGTGTGGAAGCTCATGCCTGTTTTCCTAGCACAGGTAGAGGCAGGAGGATCAGAAGTTTCCGATTATTCTCTGCAACACAACAAGCATAACATACAGTATATTTAAAAAGATTTTCAAGGAAACAATAAAAACCCTGCCTCATTTGGTATTTAGATTTCCTTCAAAATTGCAGGGAGGTAGCAGTTAAAGGGTTTAATTGAGCTGCTCATTCGCTTGTCAAAAGCTTAAGGCAATTTGTTCAAATTTTGATGGTTTATTTTTGTGCCAGTTACTGCCAACACTTTCCTCAGATTTCCATAAAGAAAGCCCTAGATGCTGTCCTGACCATACTGTTTTTTTCTCCACACATTCTCCATCCCACACCCTCTTCGTGTGCTGGTGAATTACTGGTCCTTTGATTTCTTTTCTGGACGTTGTTTGAACAGAACAAGTGTTTTAGCTGACACTGAACTGCTACAAATAACCACTGTTTAGCCAAGAATTCAGGCAGTAAAGTAGTATATTATCTAAAAACATTCAAACTGATATATTTTAAAATATGCTAAATTTCTGAGTCTTAATAGAATAACCAAATTGTAGAATAATTTTACTGTATGTGTGGTGTATATAAATTAGTTTTGACTTACAAATTGAGAACTTTTAATTGTGGAAGGAACTAAAACCTTTATTAGCCTGTTGTATTTATACACACACACACATACACACACACACACACACACACGGCAAACCAAAGAAATTTTATTAAATGCGTAGCTTGGCATAATTTTGATTAAAATCGTTTTAGTTAGGTAAATTTTTGTTTTGGTCTATAGCTATAATAAAATTATACATGGCATCCAAATGATTTTCCATCTTCTATTTTCTTTTGGATTCAGTGAGTAGAAGTTGTAGTTACGGATGTGACTGAATAGACCTCCTCAGGTGTTTTACATTGTATCAGGTAGGATGATTGGGATATAGAATCTCCTTTGAGAGGTCGTTCAAGTTGTGTGGGTGTCAGAGAGTCTCAGAATATCATTGCAGACTCAGGAACTATGACTATCCAAATTAGCAACACCAATGAAGCATTGGAGAGAAGGGAATGGTTCAGGTTCTTACCTAATCTCTGACATTCTGTTCTGGCTCCAGCTTCTGCAGTCAATACACACACATACGCACGTGTCAGATCTGAGAAGTTTCCACAGGGGGGCTGGGCTGTCCTCTATAGCCTCTGAGACTCAACTGTAGACTTTCCATTCTTTTGGCAAGACCTGGACCACTTTTCCTCAGCACATCATTTAGAAGAAAGAAGAACTCAGGCTTGCTTTGGTGTTGAAACAGTATGCCAGAGAGGCCGGTGGACCAGGCAAACCTATACTGTAGTAGTTAAGGAACCATACAGTATGGTGACAAAATGACTTTTAGTGCATATGAATCAAAACACTTTAACAAGACAGACAAGAGAACCCATGAATGCCCTTCATGTTGCAAAGAATTTAAAATACACAACAAAGGATCTGTTTTTCCAAGGTATCTAAATGTTGGGTCCAGGCACGCAGTAATTTTCTTTTTAGGCTTTTGTATCAAGGATAGCATTTCTTTTTTTTTTTTTTTTTTGGTTTTTCGAGACAGGGTTTCTCTGTATAGCCCGGGCTGTCCTGGAACTCACTCTGTAGACCAGGCTGGCCTCGAACTCAGAAATCCGCCTGCCTCTGCCTCCCGAGTGCTGGGATTAAAGGCGTGCGCCACCACCGCCCGGCAAGGATAGCATTTCTTTATGTTTATATTTTTTCTCAGATCTGACACGTGTGTACGTGATGGTGTTCAATGCTGGAATAGATCTTGTTTTTATTTGTAGAAAAAATTATTTTACAGGAATAACACAAATTTGCCTTTCTTCCTTTTTGGTAAAAGATAAAGGAATCCATGGAATGTTACTAAATGTAGGATATTGGTCTTTGAAGGTCTATCTGTAACTCATCAGTTCCTCGAGCCTGGCTTCACATGATGCTTTAGGCTGCACTGCATTGGCAGAGGTGATGCTGACTCTCAGCCCTCAAGCTCAGTTTCAGGTGGGGCTCAAGGGACCCTGCTAATGTCATTTTCCTGTCTGATGCAGTCTTCCAGCCCACAACCCTGGGATCATCTTGCCACATGCATAATCTCTGAAGGGACCAGACTGCTTGCAGAGCCTTCCTTTTCTATGCTCTTCTCTGCCGTGTTCCTCACCTCCTCCTTGCCCTCACTGCTGTTTCTGGGCAGATTGTCATTGCAGAGCCCCCTCACCCCAGCCTCTTGCTCGCCTCTTTCTTTCCTCCCTTCCTTTCCTTCATTCTTCCTTCCTTTTTTTTCATAAAAGTATGCAATCATTGTGATTCCTATAAACACCCTTTCTGTTCTAGTCTGTTCTGAAGGTGATTATAAAAAGAACTTACTAGGTGTGCTATCTGGAGAATAGCAATGAAGGAGGACCATCTGGAAAGTTCTGTGCAATAATAATAATAAAATGGAAACAGATGCATAATTACTGTCCTGCCTCCTGCCTCAAGTCTGGGATTACTGATGTAGAAAATCTTTCATTCCGCCTATGCGCCAGAAAGGTCAATGTGTATTTATAATATTAAATAGTTGAAGCTAAAATCAGTAGTTTTCCTCTAGCCGTAATGAGTTAAAAATCTTACATTTCCAAGAATAACAATTTTGCCTATAAAATATAGGAATTAAAGTCACTGCCAGGCAGATGTAAATTTCTTAATTAAAATGCATATTATGTTCAAAATGATGAAAGTGCAAAACCAGACTCCCAAATACTGAATTCTAAAGCAAACAGATAAGCAAAATAAAACCCCTGTAAGTTTATGGGAAGTCTTTCTCACAATATGAAATGTGATTTAATTTGGCTGATCAAAGCTAACTGTTCCTACAATAGAGCTTGTGTAACAGGCAGCCTTTCCCCATTCCTCACCCTCCCCTTGGCTCTCTGGTTTAATTAGCCGAGGCTTGACCAGCAAAGTACTTTTCTTTGCAGGATATGAATTGAAGGTGGATGTTTCTCTGTCTGGACGTTAGTGTGATTGTAAAGTAAGATCAGACTGTTGTTCACTGGAAATCTAGAAAAAGCCTTAAAAGTAACATGTATGTAAAGGAAAAAGTTCTCCTTTTCCAACATGTCTGTGTTTCTGTGTTTAAAAATTATTGCCCATTATCTATTCTTCCAGATTCAACAAGTGGGAGAAGAGTTAAAGTAAGCCAGGCCTGGGGTTTGAATGTACAGATCATCCCTCAGACAGCTACTTGGCAAAGGTCTGTTAACTACTCCCTGGTGTCTTCGCTCATTCTCATCTTGCCGTTTATTCTGGTTCTGCTGAGTGTTATTATGGAAGCAACACTCAGCTTCTGGGCTAGCAGTGCTTGACTGTATTTTGCTGTGAAAGAGTTTCATAGGCGACTTTTGCATGTAAAAAGGAAGAGGAGGAAAACATTGTTAGAATACAGAGATGAGGATGGAGGACCTGGAATGGAGGCTGGAATGTGAGCGGAAAGACATGTGGCCCTGGAGTTCCAGGTAGCTGGTGACTCACTCTGCCGTGGGAGAAACGCCTGCCCTGTCAGCTTCGGAGCAGATGTGTGTAGACATCAGATAAGATCTTCTGTAAGAAAATGCTTGGCCTGAGCTCATCCCAGCACCCCCAGGGCTTTATTAGTAAGTGTCAGCAAATGAAGGGGATGTGTAGCTTTCAGAAACAGATGAAAATGGTTTCAAATTACCCATAGTTTCTAATTCATTACTGATGGGTTACTGATTGGAATGTTTTGTGATCTTGATATTTACTTTATACCAAGAAACACGCAAGCGCGAGAGAGAGAGAGAGAGAGAGAGAGAGAGAGAGAGAGAGAGAGAGAGAGATTGATTTAATGTAACTGTGTGACTTATTGTACATGAATGGGTATACAGCCTGCTCTGAAGCTGAAGTGGTTGAGGTGTTATTATTGTGTTTGGATAGGATTCATATGTGGTAAGAGCTGGAATTATTTCTGATGATAGAATCACGTTCTGCTGATTTATTTAAGGAAAAGGGTTTTAAACAGTCCAATACATGCTTTCCCCTCTGTTCATAGTATATTATAGCAAGCAGGGTCAGGGGTACTCTTGCTCTTTGATCTGAGCATTCCAGGGTCAATTAATTCTGGCTGATAAACAGTGTCAAACATGTAACTTTACTGCAGAACTTTGCCAAGTTTATAATAAGCTAATGAGTATAGTAAAATTGTAAGAGAGCACACTGACCATGCAGTATTTTCAAACACTTGGAGAGTAGATTCCTTTTCTCCTCCACCTACCAACACATGGTATCTGTTCCCACCTTGATGGATACTTTGTAGGTGCAGACTCTGGAGCAACACCCCCACTTTGGCTCTGCCCCAGATTCTGAATTAGAACCTCAGAAGGTTCAGCCCCTCATTTATGTTTGAACAAGCCTCCCAGGTGAGTGATTCTGATACGTGTGGGAATAACTACACCAGAGTTTTCTGGAACATAGTTTGGAAAATGAAGATATATATAATACATTTAAGACAGATGCCTTTAGAGAAAGTCATTCCATCTAGACTAGTGATATTTAAGTGCAGTTTTTATTCTGAGGTGTGGGGTGTGGGTGAACTGTCAAAGAACACGAAATTGTACCTTGCCAGGCAGAATAGGCGTGGGAGGATGGCAAAGGTGTTGAAAGTTTATGATTCAGGATTTGTAAGAGCGGCTTTGCATTAGTTTACAATTATGTATCTGACCGCACAGACCGCATCCTGGCTGCTCCTCAGTTCTGTGGTTCTCGTAGCTTAAAGAAGTGATAGTTTCAAATGATAGATTTTAGATAGTGAAATTCCTCAGGATACAAATTTTCACAAAAACACATACTTGTATCTTTGTGCCTTCCTGACACTCTGAATTTATTCCTTGGCTTCTGCTCTTATGTGTTGGTGCTTAGCAGGGCTGTGGTAGGCCCTGGTAGGTGTTGAGCACATATCGGTAAGTATATGAGCCCAGTGCTGACCATCATAGTGTACTGGGAAATAGAGGTCAGGAAATAGGCCTTGCCTGAGAAGGACAGACAGCAAAGGAACCCTAGATGCTCAGGTTTTGAAAAAGAGTACACACAGTCTAGACCTTGTGTCCTGGAAAGTTTCTCATAGGAAACATAGAGTAAAACAAGGAGACAGTTTATTATATTGTATAATGGTTGGCTAGAAAGTAGTGTAGGAATATTATACATCTGCATATTTGAGAAGGAAACCTAGTGCATGTTAGAAAGCACCTCTGGTTAATGGGACGTTCATCATGGAAGGAGTGGTGTTCCCGGCATCAACCTCTTAATGATAGGCTTGAAGAAAACTTAAATAGTGGTTTTGGATTTAAAAATCTGGATGCATAATTTAATAAATATATGAGAATGGAGTTAACAATTCAGTCCAACTCTGGCAGCTAATATATTTGTGTCTTTGTAATACAGAAATAATGATAATACCGGATAACTGAATATACTCATTATGGTGGCTATCAACAGAATCTTGTTAATTTGCACAGTTTAAAAAGTTTTCAGGTACAAAGTATAATAGCAATGTTGTTAGTGTTAAACTTTCTAATTCCAAAATTTTCAGGATATGAAATTACAGAATTCTGTCCATATGTAAATTTACATGTAAACTTTCTACTTTTATATATAATTCTATGAGATAATACATTTATATCATACTAGTAAAAAAACTTATTTTTTTACTTTCAATGTCGAAGATATTTTTGAGTAACTACCTTCTAACAATTATTACCTGTTCATCACCAGCACTATTAATGGGATAATTTTAGTGAGCAATTAGATTCTTCTTTTGTCCACCCTTTTAAACTCTTTTAAGGCAATGTAATTCTGAGGTTGCTTTTGAGAAAATTTTCTTCTGTGTATTTCTGTAGTGTCTGAAATAGTGGTGTCTGTAAATAAAATCTATGAAACAATTGTACATTGAGTAATTGTAATGGATGTAGTGAAGGTCTCCTATCTAGAATTCCTGCACTAGTTATAATTGCTGACATTTACCTAGAGTCTGTCCCCAGGTAACTGCTCATTTGCTTGGGCTGCCATGTTGGTCTCTGAGAGACGGTTTGTTTGCATGGGTTTAAGAAGAGATGCTAAAAGTCATAATGTTTTGGCCAAATCCTGAACCTTGGTACACTGAGCAAGTCAATGAACTTTTCTATACACTTTAGTTTCATCTATAAAGTTTAATTTAAAACATTTATAGAGCCGTTATAAGGATTAAAAAGATACACTTTTATAAAGTGCCTAGAATAATCTTTGGTAAGTAATAGGTGATGGATAAATATTAACAATCCTTTTTTAAATTGATTGTCAACAGCCTTTCATTATTCTTAAGGTTATGTCTGTCTCTTCAGCAGGCCCTAGAAGAACTTCATGGTCTGTCCAGTACTCGGACGCTACATTCTCTTTCCCAAACTCCAGGATGCTTTAATCTTTGGAGATTTTAACCTCCCCATTCCCCATCTCTCTTGATATATGGTCTGTCTCGTGATTGACTGGTTGATCACTTTTTTCAGGCTTCATTTTCAGTTCAAACTCACATCCGTCGTCTAACTTTCCCTGCTCTTTTCCACAGCTCCTAACAACCTCCTCCCTGTCCCAGAATCAATCCCCATGCCATCAGCTTCCTTCCTTGCAGAATTTGGCATGCAATTGTTAGATCCCTCGTCTTTGACAGTGGAGTGGTTTATATACCCGGAGTTGTTCTGTTGTTAGCTCATAGTAGTTACAGAATAAATGTCTGATGCACAGTGGAGAGATAATTACAAGTGAGTGTCCTATCCACATCTGGATATTATTCATATTTAGGACTTTTAAGCACAGTGCCAGATAATCTATATACAGGTGGCTAGATAATTTAGACATTTTGTTGTTCTTGAAAGCCAAGACTGTAAGTGAAAGCTGAGACTGTATTCAGGGCTGCCTGAGAACGACTCAGAGAGTAATGTTTCCTTTGGTTGGTTCAATGCTTTGTTTTCTTTATGTTTGTAAATAGTACCCAACAGCTTAGAAGGTTTGTTGTGCCTGAAGTATGCTAATCACAGTGTGAACTTTACCAGTCACTTCTCATTGTACCTGAGGATTTATCTAGTTGCGGCATGAACAGCTTTCCCAGCATGCTTTGAAGCCCTAGGAGGCTGGTTGTGTCCCAGGGTGAGTACACCCGTAGGTAGGTGATCACCTTCAGGCTGTAGGAAGTCATGGAGACTCAAGACAAGTTGTGCTCCAAGGTCCTTGCAAAACCTTTTCAAGTGCAGGTTTGTTCGGGAACAGAGTTTTCCAGAAGTTTCCATCATCACCCTGCATTTACAGTCATTACTTTTTTCCTCATATCCGTTTTCTTGTATTTATTCCACTTTCCAAGCCCTTGTGTTTCTTTCTTTCTGTCTTTATTTTTTGCCCCTTCTCTTTCAGATTTTCACACTTGAAATGTTTTGTTTTCTTCTCTTATAATTCCTGTTTGGTTTTAAAAGTCCAGGGAGGCATATTTTCAATATAAACTATAATAGTTATTTTGTTTATATCTTTGACATAGGGAACAAAAGCTGATATAAAAATCCTGAAGCCCATTCGCAGGCATTAAACTCTGTTCCAACAGAATGTTAAGGCTTGGCATAGAGAATAAAACTCTATAGTTAGACTCTTATGAACCAGAACCAATAAAATGCTTCACCAGAATGGGAGTGTTTTACACGTTCTGGATGACTGGTTCTTCAGCATACCAGGTTCTGCATCACCAACGTGAACAGTAGCAGCTCTCTGGTATCTTATAGAGGGAAATAGCAGCCAAGTCTCCAGCCCATATATGTTCATGTCTTATAGAGAGCAACATTTCCTGACATTTCTTTCTAGTGTATCAGTTCAGGTGTGTGTTATGTGTTTGTGTGGGTGGGTACATGTGTGTATGCACAGCTGCAGAGGTCAGAGGACGACTTCAGGCATTCTACCTCAGGTACTTTCTGTCATTTGCCTAAGATAGGGCATCTCACTAGCCTGGAACTTGACCAAGTAGGCACAAGCTGTCCAATGGGCTCCAGGGATCTGTCTGTTTCTGTCTCCCTTCTCACTCTCAGGGGGATTCCAGGATTCTGGAAATCTGAACCTAGATCCTCGTGCCTTTGTTAGGCAAGTACTTTATTGGTTGGACCATTTATAGCCTCCAAAACTTCCTTCTTAAGGGAATTCTTAAAAAAACAAAACAAAACAAGAAAATGAACAAAAAAACCCTATGATAAGATTAACAAATATTTGGATGACTGATATTGCTATACATTATGTGACTTTTGCCAAATCATTTCATATGATCAAAGTGATAGTCTCTTTGACACTAGACATATGTTTCTTAAAAGATAGATTAATATATTTTAGGTAGAAATCACAGTACGGTTCACAGCAGTCGAATGATTTTAAATAGAATTTTACAAAATATATAGCAAATAATATTTTAAAAGATATATATTTTTATTTTATCTGTATGAGTATTTGCCTGCATCCATCCAAGTGTACCATCTCTTTGCAGGACCTATGAAATCCTTAAGAGGTGTTAAATCCCCGGGACCTAGAGTTATGGATAGTCGTAGGCTGTCATGTGGGTGCTAGCACTTGAACCCCATCTTATGTCATACTGTGTCCTGCCTTTCTGCCAGGAGTGCCTGGGAGCCTCTGACATGTGGCCTGGAGAAGGCAGGGCAAAATTCAGAACAGGGAGTCCATAGCCTGTGTTTCCCTCTAAGATGTCAGATGCCAGCTACACGGGGACCGGAAGGGGAAGCGGCGGGGTCTGGGATGAATGCTGTGGTTCCTGGTCTAATCTCTGGGTACCCAGTTGCCGCTGGTACAGGCCAGAAATGGGGATCTGCTCTTCACCTTTCCCCTTGGGGTATTTGCAAGCCAGGCGTAAAGGGAGCCTTAGAGCTGAGGATGAGTGGGGACCAGTCTGATTGGGGTAGGCGAAAAAGCCTTTCTCGGGAGTTTTAGGTGAGGCTTTTTTAGGTGAAGGCCTTCTCCGTGTCGATCTTTAATAAAGCAGCTTTCTGAGACGATCCTCGCTTGTTCGTATTGCTTTATTTGGTTGTGATGGAAAGAATACCCAGGAAGGGAAGGTAACTGGATGAAGGCTTAGGGTAACAAAATCCAAAGTAGCATGAGAGAAGCATTTTAGGAATCTCTGGTGCTTGCTGAATGGGCTCTTACTGGGAGACAGGAGTTGAAACTGTAATCTTAACCAAGGCTACCTGACATTCTGCAGGTAGAGGTGTGGGGGTTTTTGAACTCTCCAGACAAGGTCAAAGAAGCAGAAACCTTGCCAATGAAGGAGTACCGAGCCCCAGAGGCTGTCTGGTTAATGGTAGGCTTCGGCCTTATTTAGAAAAGTTTCCCCATGTTTTTATACCAGCCTGTGCTCTTAAATGATGAGCATCTCTCCTGCCCCCATACTTTATTTAGAAGTGAAGGTAGGAGTCACCAAGTATCCTGATGGCAATGTCGGAATTTATCTGTGAATGGCAGTTCTCAGTAATGTTTTACCATATATTCTAATTTTTATGGAAAGATTTCCCTCGTGAACTACTTAAAAAGAAATGGCTGCTGGACAAATCAAGGAGCATTCCTTTAATAACTCTCCTTCATGTGGTTCTTAAATATGACACATGCGCTGTGAAGGCCTCCACACAACGAGATAACAAGTGGTTAGGTTTTTAAAAAATCTATCTAGTTTCCTGAGTACAAAACCTATGAAGGTAGCACTTTCTTCTCTTGTTCTTAGAGAAAACTGCTGGGATCAGATTCTGCTCAGAGATGGATGAGATTCGTTGAAATATTTTGTGTAAGTAGGAGTTGCTACAAGCAGCTCTGTGCCTCATTCCCGCTCAGGATCTCAGGCTCTCCGTGCTGCTGCACACAGAGCTGCATTGGTATTTTAAACATCGTGTGCGGTGGAAATGAGGGTGCAGGGGGCTGTACTTGGCATCTCCAATCATTTGGTGTTTGTGGATATGTGTGCAGAGCATGGAGTGCAGTGCTGGGTATCACAGGGCTTTAACTAGATTCATGCCCACATATACTCTGGTGGGGGTACGGTGGGGAGTGACTGGTTCCTCACACCCTCTAAGCCTGTTACCGGTGTCACAAGCTGCTCTAGAGCTGTCCAGAGATAGTACCCTATCACCTCACTGATAGTTTACTCTGTATTTTTTGATTAAGAGAAAAGTTCAGTTTCAAGTCATTTCCCTAAAATTATCTATGTAGTTTCTTTCAATGTATTTCTTCCTGTTGGTTGGTTGTTGTAAATTGTTGATCTTTGTTCTTCCTCTTAGGTGTCCATATGTTAGGGAAAAACATCCACTGGTGATGATTTGGAGCTCTCTTAGTCAAGTTGTGCCTTGACTTGTTCCATGGCTTTAGTGTTTTTGTTCGTTTGTTTTTGTTTTTGTTTTTTACCCTCGAGTTTGTGCTAAGTACTCTTTGACTCTTTACCATCATTATTTAATGCTTAAAGTTGCCCAGATATGTTGCCACATGACTGTAATCCCAGAAGTTGGGAGGCAGAGCCCAGATGATCCTGAGTTTAAGGACAGTGCACAGGTGGACGGTGCGAGGGACAGGAAGAGTGATGCACAGGACAGAAAGTTGCTTTCACTTGCATCAGTAGGTAAGACATCTTGCCCCGTTACTTCAAATCAAACACCTTATGGATCTTTATCTCAAAATGCTCTGCTACACATTATAGAAAATGCCTCTCGAACCTTCCCTGAACAGAAATGTCCTGGCCGACAATAGCTACAATTCAGGGATATCCATCTGCAGAAGGCTTGGTCTGAAGGCTTGGGTTGCTCTCAGGTTTCCTGTGGTCCTCAGTTTTTGCCTCTTTCAAGCAGGAGATCCTGGTTGCCTCAGCTGCATGCTTGTGTCACCTAGAGCAAGCACCAAGCGTGCTTGCCCAGGATTCTATTGAGGGTCCTGAGGTTGACCAGCTTGGAGCTAGGAATGGAATTAGGATCCCTGGAAAACCTGAGTCACTAGCTGAGAAAGCAAAGCTTCAGGAGGATGGAGAGTTCACCCAATCTCCAAGGGGGTGAGGCAGACAGTAGACAGACAAGGACCTTAGAACAAGTAGCATAAGGGAAACCTTTCTGTTTTATTATATCACCTGTTTTATTTTTAATGTTAACTATCATTTCATATTACCTTCTAGAAAATGCCGTAAGTTAAGAACTTTTGAGTATTCGAACAAAGTGAAAGTAAAGCTATTGTTTAATCTGAGATTCATGATACCTCTTGCTGTACCAGGAAGATAATATAGACATCAAATTATCTTCATCTAGTTGATTCTTCAATAGATTCAGATATTTGACATGTAAAATAAATAGAATATGGCCGGTGTGACATGTCTGTGCTTCTGGCACTTGGAAGGCAGAGGTGGGACATTGCTGCCAGGTTGAGATAGCCTGGTCTATACCTTGGAAGGCAGAGGCTGGATATCGGTGCAAGTTTGAGATAGCCTGGCCTATACATTAAGTTCTAGACCAGTTGGGGTCACATGATAAAACTCTGTCTCAAAAAGTCAAAGCCAACTGAAACAATATAAATTATATAGAAACAGAAAAGTACCTAATAAATATAACATCTTAGTTTTATTTTCTTAAAAAATAAGAAAAAGAAAAATCAGGACTTTTATAAACTAGCATACATTTTAGGGTAGGTTATCCATAATTTATTTTTATTTACAGGTATATGCATGCCATCTTTACAGCTAACCAGTTCTTAGATACTAATAATCATAATAAAAAATATCTGAGGCTAGTTTTACAGAACACACTCTGTACCCCGGGTCATTACGTTTGCTCTGCAGTTGTGTTTAGTGGCCATAATTGTGCTGGAGGATAATTTTAAAAAAAAAAGTAGAATTGAACTTTTAACCCCAACTTTCCTCTCAGGTAATTCCAGGATGAAACACAGCCAAGAGAAAAATAAATCAATTTATCTTCATTGCCATATATTTTTCACAGTCAAGTTTAGTACCTTTTCAATCTACTGGTCCATCTCACACAGCGCACGAATGCCTGTATGTGGACTTCTTAGGTTTCTCATTTGTCTTCGTATTCAGCCATCATGTGACACTTCTATTCTACATAAAGTTAGTTTACGTAGCAATTGGGATGGCTACCTTCTGTGTATTGTTTTAACATTTAACTATAATCACATTTAATCCTAAAAAAGAAATCAAGATCCAGAATGATTAAATAACTTGTGCAGAGCCATGTGACTGAGAAGCCCACTGGAGGATTCGGGCAGCCTGACTCTGAGGACCCGTGACTTTCACTTCCATCTGTGGGGACCACCTTCATCAGATTAGTAAGCTAAAACACTGCCAAGTAAGTCTGTGGAGGTCTGCTATCAGTAGACCCCGTGGTGACACTGCTCACGGACCTTCCAGATGGAAGGTGGCCAGTCAGGCCACCACAGCTGAGTCTGGCATCTGAAGGCTGTTTCCCAGAAGCCACTGTTGGCTGTACCTTTTGAAGTCATGCTTCACTGGGCCTTTGATGTGCTTCTGCTGAGGTTCCTTTCAGGTGTCCAACTTCAAATGAAGGGTAATGGCCCCATTCCTCAGCAATACCATAATAGAATTGTGTCCTTTCATCCCTGTTATGTGGCTCATGCAGTGCTGGTTTGCAGAATAATTCATTTTTAGCTCACCGGGATAGTGAGTTTTTAAGATTTTGTTTTGGTTATTTTACATGTAAGCATTCAGGGGCTGCGTAAAATGAACAGTTTTGAGAAACGTTTCCGAAACTCGACTGCTCTCCTGGATAGATGGATAGTGAATGGATTGGTTTTTCAGTTTTGCAAGCAACAGCAGGTAAACGTCTTTAGAGATATTTCGCCCTTCATTGACATACAAGTGGCTTTTACCTCTGGCCAGTATACTCCCACTCTGGGAAGAATGGAATGTGTTGAGGGCGACAGCCATAAGCCAGAAACATGGTCGAGTTTGTTCAGTGTAAACAAAACTTTTTTGAAATGAATCTTAGAGAATTGAGGGAAACTAGTTATCATATGAGTTCAGACTCTAAGAGAAATGGGTAGCTGATGGTTAAAAGGCCCAAAGTTAGCTAAATCTTTTAGATCTAATCAATTGTATGGTGACTATAGTTAATTTATACATTCAAGATTTATTGACAGATATTGAGCGTTCTTGTATCCCACTCCTGTTAAACGACCCAAACGTAACCTTTTTTGAGTCATGCTTTCAGCATGGATCGGCTACTTTGGCTCTTTAGTCCTGGCTTCCTCTTTGTTTGCCTCTCTAGTCCTAGTTCACTCTGAACAAACTAATCTTGAGGAAGTGGACTCCCTGGGAGGATTCAGTGTTTCAAAGGCAGATTTGAACAAAGAGGCTTCAGGACTACAGCCAGTTGCTCAGCCCGGTGCCAGATCCTGCAGGTAGATGGTGGTAGACGGTCAGTAGAATGTAGGTGGCTTTCAATCTCTTCTCAAGATTGTGTGATCTGGTCTGGAGAGTGTATGGGGTAGCTGGAGTCAGTGTCCACCTGACCAGGACTCCCTGGTGTGTTGGGGGATGGAATTCAAACGAGGTGAGTGGCAGAAGCTCCCCTCAGTCCCTGTTGTCGAGTTTGCCTTTCTCTGTGTTTCGTACATCGTTTAGGGCATTTGCAGCCTAATTTGATAGAGTTATTTGCTCTGGGCAGTAAAACCATGCTTTAAAACCAATCTGTGGTGGTTCTGGTTTCAAATAAATCGTCTTTATATTGATCTCTGGGTAATTCTCAAGGGATCCCTCCTCACTAGTCAGTACTGTGAATTGATGAGATTAAGTGCCTGAGAGTGTAATGCTGGGTCTGAACTCAGCCTCTTGCCTTTCCACTTGTGTCTGCCAAACTCCTGAGAACCAAGAGGAGAGGTGGTTAAGGGAGGCTGCTGGCAGCTGGTCTGGGCGAGCTTCTCCTAAGAGGTCTCTGATGTCACCCAATGTGGAGGAAAACCAGGACAGTAACACCAAGACAAGAAGACAATTATAGAATGTTGGTAACTTGAACTTTATGAAAGATATACCACAGATGGCATATTCTGTTGTGAGTTTGATTTATAATTTAAGGAGTAATTGGGAAAGACATGAGAGAATTCTTTTTCCAGGTTAAAGCTGTATTACTTCAATTAATTTCATTTCAGTGTGAGAGTTGTTGAGTTTTTAGACAGTTCAGAATAAATGGTTGGCTAGTTTGGAGAAAGTGAGATGAAAGAAATTCCTAAGAAATTTCACATGCCTGGAGTGGTGGTGCCTGCTTCAGTCCTAGCTCTTGGGGTTGAAGCTGGAGGATTGACAGTTTGAGCCCAGCTTAAGTTACGCAGGGAAACTATGTATCAAAGCAAGCAAGCAAAACCAAAATAAAACAAATGAAAAAACCTACCCATCAAAACAAACAGCCCCCTTCGGCTCCCAAACCAAATCAAACCAAGCAAGGTTATGATTTTCTTTAAACTGTGGTGGGGATGGAACGTCAAGAACTCAATGTCCACGTGAGATTTCCGGTGCACATGTAAGCACAGTTGACACGTGATTTCTTAGTGATTTTGGCTCTATCTTTCTTCTGCTATGTTCTAGCCATTGATAACTACTCATCTTTTGCTACTGGGGATCCTCATATTTATTTTAGTCACAATAGGAAGTTTTCCACTGAGCATTTTTTCAATGATACTTTGCAAAAGTACTTTAATTTGAAAAGTATTTGCTTTCATGCGTATGAGTGTTTTGTTTGCAGGTGTGTGTGTGCACCATGTATATGCCTGCTTCTGTGGAAGGGAGAAGGTTGTATCTGATTCCTCTGGGACTGGAATTAACAGTTGATTGTGAGCCTCTGTGTAGGTGCTAAGAATTGAACCAGAGTTCCCTAGGAGAGCAGCTGCTGTTCTTAATGCTGAGCTAGCTCTCCAGGACTGAAAAGGATGTTTTTAACTAAAGTTCTGAATAAGTATAAGTTTTAGAGTGAGGGCTGTTTTAATCCCTTAGAATAAACACAAAGTAAAGTGGCTATTTGGAGGTCAGGGTAGAATTTGGAAGAATCCCCATCCTAGAATACTGCATTAATCTTTCTTACCTTATCAAAAACAATGATGTGTCTGGCAAAGGACTGGAGAGATTGTTCAGTGCTCAGTGATTAGAGCGCTTGCTGCCAAGTTGAAGGGCTGCAGTATGGATTCCCAGAACCCAGGGAAATAGTGGATGTTCATGCTAGCCAGCCTATATCTATAACTCCAGCCTTAGAAAGTGTAGAGCCAGGGCATCCCCAGAGCATGCAGGCAAGCAACATTAGCCATGTCCACACCGTCTGTGGGTTTTATTGAGAGACTCTGCTTTAGTGAATAAGACGCACCTGTACATGTTTGTCCATATGTATGCATGTGCCACAAACAGAAAAACATGGAAAAAATAAAAATTAACTTTAAAAAGCATCTTGCAATTAGAGCAAGCATTAAACATATTTTGTTTTGCATAGATGATGTCTTGGTGAGTGAAATCAGTTCTAGACTTTTAAACCCTTAGTGTCTGTTAGGATGTTGGAGGCAGAGCTGCATTTTAGTTACACTTTTTCATGGACTCTGTGAAGGCCATATTTAGGTGGAGAATTAAAATTCATAGAGCTCCCATGCGTGATGGCTCTTCCTTGTTAATCCCCCAATGTGTTCAACTGGGATCTTTTCATTAATAGGATAGAGAAAAGGAGGGAAAATGATCACCTTAAGAAGTTCATTATCACACTGATTATTATCAGAGAGAAAAGAGGCACAATTTATTTTATATTGTGGGAGACTCTCCTGGGAGAAGGAACAATGGCACGTGACCAAAGTAGCCTTGTGGCTGATGTCCTTAAACCTAATCAGGCCAGGCAGTGTTCCTGGGAAGGTATGATTCAGAATGAAATTAAGAAGGAGTTCTGAAAGGCAAAAGGTACCTAAGTCATGTTTGGTTTAGTAGGCAGTCTGGACTTCAGTTTTACTTTTGGTGATATGAAAAGTCTCTGGGATATGGTCATCAAATGTATGAAGTGAACTGTCGCTGGCTTCATAGAGAAGCATGTTAGGAGAGACCTGCTGGAGATGATATGAGACGTTCACCGTGGGTCAGGGAGGAGGGATGGAGTTGATGAGAAAAGATGTGTTCTAAGACAAAGATTAAAATTGGACGTGGAGAGTAAATGGGGAGGAGGTGTCAAAAGAAAAAAATTATGAGGATTGTTTTCCATATTGAAGAATTCAGTGCTATTTATGGGACCAAAGTGAGTGAGATCTCAAGGTATGGGTTCATTTTGACACACATTAGGATGTCTCTTTGACAGGTGAATCTGTTTGATAAGAGTTCAGAGTAGAGTAAAAATCTGGGCTTTGTTAGTGTTAAGGCATTAGATTAAATCAAAACCATACAGGGACTCATACAAGGTGTGATTCTGAAATGCTCCCTACAGGTTTGTGTTTTGAATACTTGGTCCACAGCTGGTGGGACTCTTTTGGCCAGAAACTTTGTGACATGAGGTTTAGCTGGCAGAGGTGAGTCAGTAGGGATAGGGGAATAGACATTTGAAGGATACACCTGGTGCCTGGTTCTTGTTCTCTACTTCCTGATCCCTGGTAATGTAAATAGTTTCTATGCCATGCTACCACTGCTGTGAATTAAACTGCTCCATCTTTCTTCTCTGCCATGGTGGACTGAACACCTTTGAAATTGTGAGCCAAAATAAATTTTTCCTCAGTGTGTTCTTTTCCTGTGATTCCCCCCCCCCCGCCATGAATACAGAAGAAACAGCAAGGACAGCGTCCAGATAAAAAAGCAATATAAAGAATGAACCCAGAGTACTGTATGGTTTGTACTCAGAAGTTGGAAAGAGGAAAAGGAGCCTGTAGAGGAGGAGGATGGAGAGGGAGATAAAAAGGAAATGGAGCGTACATGACTGCCCATACCCCCCCCCCACACACATACACATATTCTGGCACCTATTGGATGAAATTATTTTAAGGAGATAGTTGATACCCTCAGCTAACCTCTCTTTAACACTAAGGAATGGCATAAAGGGTTCATGGGAGACCTTGAAAAAAGCAGCGGAAATATTTGTGTGGAAGCCTGATTGATTTCTGCAGAGGAAGTGGTGAAGGAGAGGAATGGGTTGTAGGGAGGAAGTGTAGTTCTTTTGGGAACAACGAATCAAGGAATGAGCTGGGTCCAGAAATGACATCAAGAGGAAAATCTGGTTTTGATTTTGTTTTTGTAAATGAGGTTAAACCTTGCACAGTGGTAATCTAGTTTGGTGGTGGTGGTGGGGATCTGCTGAGGAAAGTCCTGTGTTGGGCAGAGGAAAGGGGATCTAGTTCAATGGCAGGGTGGCATGTCGGTCCAGAGCAGATGACTCAGTTAGAGTGGAGGGCAGGTACAACATGTGGGTCTGTGGTGGATATAGGAAAGTGTGTGTGTGTGTGTCAGAGAGAGAGAGAGAGAGAGAGAGAGTGAGAGAGAGGGAGGGAGGGAGGGAGGAGGAAGGGAGAGAGAGAGAGAGAGAGAGAGAGAGAGAGAGAGAGAGAGAGAGAGTTCTGCCCTCCAAACAATTGCCATCTTCATTAGTCCAGCTGTGCCTGGTGCAAAGAGAGTCACATGATCGGGCTTGTTGAACCTTGCCCTCCCTTCATAGAAGGTTGGAGTGGAGTCGAGGGGGTCCTAGACCCTCACCTGAGAGTCAAGTCACTCCTTAAAGTCATCTGAAAGCAATTCTGCTGTAATTGCAGGTGGCCTCGGAGTCTCTGAGAGGCAAGAGTATAGACTTGGAAAATCTAACTAAACGGTGGCTCCTGCCATCTGTGTGGTATGGGGAGGTTATCATCCATGCTGCATGAGGCAACTGCTTTGGGCTGGCCCATGCTTCTGTAAGTAGTCTTCCAGCCATGTTGAGTAAGTAAGATCAAGAAGCTCTTTGGTTCCCTGGGTTGGACTTTGGTGGACTAGTACTTCACTTTGTAGATGGGACCATGTAAAGACATAGATGTTAATGTCTCCTTCGGGAAGGAACTCTTGCAACTATATGCTATTTTGTTTGTGTGAATTGTCCATAGGCAGAAGAATAGATGGTGTGGGAATGAGGTAAAGGAGGGGCTGGGGAGACAAGGCACTCTTCCAAATACAATGAAAGGCTAGTGGCCAATGGAATTTAAACAGCTGCCATTTGTTCTCAGACTTACTGTCTTCTTGATTTGTTCCAATCCTTCAGTCAAGACCAATAGCACATGAGGAATCGCCCCATGCATAGCTTCTGTCCCTCCGTCTTGATCCTTGTTGATGCTATTCCACTAGTCTGTTACAGCCTGTGAACAAAGGGCTCCTGTGCAGTTGACTCGGTTAAAGATGGACACCGTGGAAGGAGATTAAAGCATAATCCTTACTCCTTTAATCTTTCACCCCCCATCTTACGCTTCAGAGCATGGGGTCTTCCTCTTTTGTGGATCCCCTCGGCAGTTGAGGGAAGCCTGGGAACCATTTCTATAAGATTCTTTTAAGTGAATATAAAAGCAAAGACTCATTACCAAAGATATCAGTCAATGAAATAAAGCTTTTAAAAATAAGCATGACTGTGATATAATAATAATGTATGAGTTTATTATATATTAAAAAGTAAATGGGTCATGTGAATACCTTGATTGTAAAGTAGTAATGGTAACATGATATCTAGAAACTTAGATGAAATATAGAAATGTGTATTAATTTATAAGATCAGTGGTCTGGATCATTGTTCTGTGATTTATCTTTTCTATTTGTAAGGGAACTGCTAAGATTTTTACAGATTTTTTAACACAAAGACAAAGCTTTCCTGAAAAGGAACTTTTATTCTCCTGAAGTATTTGTTATCTCAGACACTTAGTGCCTCAGTCTGCTAACCTAGACCTAGGCCTGGAAGCTTCTAGCCTCCATATAATCTAATCTAGGCCTAGAAACTTTTCAACCTCTGATTCTTACTGTTGAATAAGCTTGCTAGTTCTTTTTGAGCCCTGGCTAGCTGATTAAACTCAGTTGTTCCTGCTCATAACTCTTCTCTAAGCTGACTGATTCAACTTGGCTTCTCTCAGCTTTTCCTGAATTGCTCTACTTGGCCTCATATTAATTTTGGCAGTTTGTTCTAAATCTTCTGGCTCCTTCTCATTTTCTGACTTGTTCTGTCTTTGTCTGTGTCTGGCTTGTTTTCTCTTCAACCTCTCTCTGTAAAACTGCCTCCTCTTCCTCTCTGCACTGCTCCTTAGAGTAGCTGTCCTTTCCTCTTTTTTCTCATGAGAGTGGGGTATATTCTATCCTGTCAAAATCTTTCTCTGATTCATCACTTTGTCTGCCACTCAATTAGACATCACTTTCAAACATCAGTGCTTCCTTCTAGAAAATTACTTTCATTGTTTGGGATTAAAGGTGTGTACTAAGGGTGCGTCTATATCCCAGTCAGAGGGATTAAAAATGTGTGGTAAGGCTGAGCAACACCACAACTGGAAACAGCTTTTCTTTTCTTCAGTAAATAGCACAGATTTGGGGGTTCAGAGTGTGATGGAATATCCTTCAACACTTCCCTCTGTCTAAAGTCTGTCCCTCATTCTGTAAATGAATCTATTGGACAATTGTAGCATTTGGTTACTGACCAGTTTAAGGCACTGTGCAGGGCTGATCCTAATGTTTGTGATCTTGTCTCTACTCCAACCCTAAGCTGCTTACTAAAAACAGATAGCCAAAAGTGCTTGTAGCCCTTAAATCTCTTTAGGAACCCATTCCTCTCCTTCTTGGATGGTGCCTGATTTTTCCTATGTAACATTTCCCCTTGAGTACAGTAAATAGCTTATTGTCTGGCACTGCTACCAGAATGACAGACAGTGCCCTATAAACATGTTTTGCTTGTAGAAGGTGCTCACTACATGTTTATTAGACAAATAGATGCTTCTATTTCTAGTGAATGTTTATAGACCTTTGTACAGCTTACAGGATGTTATAAATGTCTTCCTGCTGGTGAAGGCAAGGTCCCCATAGGATTAATGAGCACATGTAAGCCCTGTTAACTCAGCAGAGCAGATATAAATTTCCCCAGTCAGTCCATGGAGGTTAACATTCTCATAAGGCGAATTTCTAAATTTAAGTAACTTTGATTGGAAAAGTTAAAGTTGCCTGTGTCTAACCAAATGATGGAGCAGCTAATTTTAAATGATTTATAACTTGCTGAAATTCACAATTCAGAATATGATTAACCTCAGATTCCATTGTCAGATGTCTAAAACTATACAGTTGACTTAGATGTTGTAGCACATTAATGTAGACACAGCATATCTTCAAAGTAGTCGTTCTATGATAGTAACACTTAGTTTATGGAAGTATATTCATTGGTAGTGCTGGAATGTGTTGTTGGAAGCTATCCTCCCAGTATAGCCACCATTACTATGTTCATCAGAAAAACTATGGCTACTCACAGATGACCCTGTTGATGTTCTTTGTTGATGGCCTGGGAGGTCTTTGAGACTCTCACAGGAGGTTTCAGCCACACCCTCTGGTCCTTCCTACCACCTGGACATGATTCTGTCCTGGCTGCATGTGCTCTTGTGGTGTCAAGAGGGGCGAAAGTACACAGACTCTGAAAAGCTAAGTGAAGGAGAGCTCATCTCTGCACTGTGGTGAGGTTGTCATCCATGCTGGTATGATACGTGTAGGTAATACAGCTGTTTTGGGGCTGCCCACACTTCTGTAACTTCTTACTCATTCTTTGTAAACCAAATAAAGACCTAGGATCACCAAGTTGGACCTGGGTAGAGTTATTATTTTAGTCTATTGTTGGTGCCTTATCTAGGTGAGTATATATTTTTTTCATGTCTCTATGGGATAAGTTCCAGTAACACATGCCCTTATTCTTGACATAAATAGTTTTTATTCTATCATAGTTTTCATATTAATTTGTTGTTCTAACAATCTAGTAACAAATGTTTTTTAGGCAAATCATCTAATTTGTTTAGCTAGTTGCTATATATGCTTACTATGTCACTTTTCTATTGATCAGTCATTGAATGGCCATATCTTTATATGCATATCTTCACACAAATCTAAATGAATAATGGAAGTAATTGTAAGTAGTTAGATTAGTGCAAGGCATATAATGAGCACTGTACAGATAAAATAAGGAATTAGAAACAAAGGTTTGTGTTTGAGTCTCTACACTAGATTACACATTTATTTGTCCTGTACCTGTCCTTATCCCCAGTGTCTGGCACATAATGTTCAGCTCTATGTATATATCTGATAATACATGTTCATTGCATGAAGGGAAGCCTCCCATGGAGCTGTGGTTATGGAGTGTGAAGACAGATGGAGAAAGACTGCTGAGGTAGCTCGTGCTAACGACGAGCACACGTCTTGTTCTTGCTCAGTGTGATCAGTGTTAGTCACAGATACAAATCCATGTGGTTACAAAGTGACTTACACAAGCAGGTGTTAAGCTTGGAGACACTGGCATGTTGACCTTGGTTCTTTGTGTCTACAGGTCACAATGGTTGTACAATCTTTTCTAATATAACTTGTGGGTTGAGGTGAATCTATGAGAGGAAGCTTACTTAATACAGCTGCATAGGAAGGAAAAATAGCACGTATACATGTGGAAAACTTTACACCAATTTATATTTTGAAAATCTGGTGTATGATATATGTGTGTATGTGTATGGAGTTTGCATATGTTTATAGTGTTTGTGTGTGTATGTGTGTGTATGTGTGTATGTGTGCATGCAATGATGCTTGTATGGAGGTCAGAGGACAACCTCTTGCACTGGCCCTCACCTTCTGCTCTGTTTGAAACAAGGGTTATTTGATGTCTGATTTTAGCTAGCTAGGCTAGCTAGCCCAGAGCAGTTGGGGAGCATTCTGTCTGCCTCCCATCTATTGGTAAGAGCAACAGGATACCCCAGAGTAGCGTTGATTCTGGAGCATCAAGCCCAGATCCTCATGCTTTTACACCAAGTACTTTATAAGCTGCATCTTCTCCCCAGACCAACTAATACCACTCTGTAATGATAGAAAAATTAGCATATATTCAATGAAAGTTGTTTAAGAATCAAATCTTATAGAAATTGATAAGCTTTTTTTCATATTGAATTAATATTTAAAGTATCGCTTTTTGTTTTTAGAGAGGGTCTTACTTTGTAGACCTGGACTCACTCGATAGAGTAGGCTGGCCTTGAACTCATAGAGCTCTGCCTGCCTTTGCCTTACAAGTGCTAGGACTAAAGGTATATGCCACTATGCCTGGCTGGAGTGTTGCAGTGTGGCAAAAAAAGCACATTATATTTTACATTCATATATGTGCTGGTTTGGGAGGGGGGTTGAGTATTTTACAGGGTCATGAAAACTAATTAATAGCATTTTCTTGTTTGAATGGCAAGCACCCACATTAGAATGATCACATTTCATGTACCTTATTTTCTGATTATCATTGTCTTCTCCTGTTTAAGCAAAGGCAGAGTAATTACTAGGTTATATATAAAGTAATTTTATACTTGCCAATTGATGTTCCCTTGAGGGCTACTGTAGATGTTATAAATAGCTTGCTGACTTCGAAGAAACACGGTTCTGTTCTCAGGAACTCATCTGGAAAGGGCATTTCTTTAGGGGATATGGAGACCATGTGTGGAATTTCAGCTACAGGAAAAATTCTGGGATTTAGACAAAGAAATATTAGGTGGTTTAAAATTGAAAGTTCATTTGTGAAAAACTGGTTTCCTCTTAATGGGCTTGTTTTATGTTTTCAGAAGCTAATACAGTGTAGATTTATAGTCCTTAGTTTGGAGTTTCCAGACTCCCGGGGACTGGCAGACCCGGGTTGGTATTGTTGATTATACAATCCTTGTCAAAAGTCCTGATTTGAAGTAGTTTGGTTTTGATTATTGCAAATAAAGTTTTTTTTTATTTTTGTTTTTACTTAAAAGGGGAACTTTGTTTTGATTCCTATATTTTCATAACAGTTTGAAGCCTGGACTGCAGCTTTCAGATGTGAGAGTCTGATACTTTTAGAGGATTGTGTTTACTGAATTACTGTTCTCATTTGTAAAGGCAAGAATATAAACCACTTACCTGGATTTCACTTTACAGAGAATATTAGGCTTTTAACTACCTTTGAATATTAAATTATCATTATATTTTATATAATAATAATAAACATATTTCTATAGTATATTTTCATATAAAATATATATTATATATTACGTTTTTTATGAGAAATGGTTTTATGATATTTCTGTGGCACAGGGCTACATTTGTTGTGATATTGTGTATGCTTTTCTCTAAGCTTTAATATGTTGTACTGAACTCATGCTTTATGAATAGGCCTCTTAATCGCATTTAGATTTAGAGACATCAAAAGCATACGTCTATTTCTATATGATACTGAGGATTCAATGTAGGAATTCTTGCATGCTGTGGAAGTTCGTTAGCACAAAGACAGATCCCCCACTCTGGAGCTCCGTCCTTCCTGCCATATGATCCCCCTTTACTTTCCTGGCTTCTGGGGTTACTTCAGGTTATGTACAAAATTGTTTACTTTTTAGAAAAGCCTTTAGTACATTTTTTAAACTAGAAATGAGCATGGAGCTGTGTGCCAGGAAAAATGTGGTGTGATTATCAGGCTAATCTATGTTGTGAATATGGCCAGCACGGATACAAAGGCAGACTTACAAAGGTGGGTTGGGTCCATGACCCAGAAAGCAGCCATTCTAGGGCTGTGGAGGCAAGCACTGACACACTGGCAGGACAAAGCCAAAACACTGACTGACCCAGTTCTTGCCATGGAAAAGTTAATGTAATCCGAAAATCATGGATAATTATGATGTGTTTATCTGTAAAAGGGAGTTGAAGTCTGGACTTAGATAATTATAAATACTTTTTACCTTTGGGAGTGTCCCAAAATGCATGGAAAAGCCATGACAGAACCAAGAATAGTATTTGTTTGGAACTCTTCCCCTGTCTTGCTGTAAATGGCAAACGTGCTTTCTGACCAAGAGAAGGAAGTTAGTCTATATATGTGCTAAAACCTAACTTATTTGCAGAAAATCCACCTTAGAGTCTCACGGAGAACTCTTTCTTCAGGGTAGGCTTTGAAAGTTAAAACATCCAAGGCCCCCACCTCTATCATCTCTGTGTTTCCCTATTGCACATTTAAATATGATTGGAAGACATTAATCATGTTCCTTAATTTTATAATGCATTTAGCACATTGTCCATTGTAATGGTAATCTAGATGAAAGAGTGAATTTGTAAGGATATTATCAGTTACAAACCATGGTGGGTAATTACTAAAGGGCTCCTTTTGTCTTCTAGGGAAGCTCTAGCTCATGCTGAGGTGACTATTTTATTGTAAGCTGTAGGAGAAGTGAGAGCCGTGTATTCGTGGAGCATGTGTTGGACACCAGGCTGGTTGTCTCCCCTCCCAGTGTCCAGGTGTGATAGTGATCCCATGAAGTAGGCATTGCCATTTTACAAAAGATAAAGAATTCGGGGAGGCGGATTTCCTTACTCAGGATTTACAGATAGCTTTGGTGACAGCTGCCCTGGCTCTGGGGTACAGTAGTGTTCCAGAGAATCTTCAAAGGTGGGTGAGCACTGTGAAATACTTTTAGGACAGGCCTCCAGAAGCTCACACTATTCCTTTCCTAATAACATACCATAAATTTATTTATTTATTTATTTATTTATTTATTTATTTATTTTTACTTTCTCTTCTTTTGAGTCATTCTACTAAGGTGTTTAGGGTACAAAGGTGAGTTATGCATAGAGATTCTGCCTGGTGTTATCCAAGAGACATTGATGGGGCTGGGTTCTTTGAACCTGCCCAGTGCGCTGATGCTCATCAGGGATAAGTAAGTAAACTGAGTCAGCCTGTGTGGTCTAGGGGTCTGGAAAATTAAAAGCAAACACCACCAAAAATCTCCCCCCCCATTACCATTTTCTTAACAAGCACTAAACAACAAAACCCAGAAGGCAGTGACCAGCACTAAAGTTTCATGAGCTATCTCCCTGCATCTCCTTGTTGAGAAGGTTGACCTCTCATCTCTGATGCCACCTTCCATTGGAGAAAAGGAGTTTGCTCTTCTGCTAGTGCCATGTTTGTGATTTTGGTGAAACATTAGTCTCCTGAGTGTTCTTCACAGCATCAGAAGACTTGTCTTTAAAAATAGGGTTAGGAAAATAGCTATTGGTACTTGCTGCTAAAGTGTGAAGACCTGAACTTCTTCCTCAAAACACTCATGCAATACTGGGCATAGTGGACATGTGTATAATACTGGTTCAGGGGAAGCAACAAGAAGGAGATCCCTTGGCATGATGGGTAGCCATTCTCGGCAACTCTGTGACTCAAGATTCAGTGAGAAACCCTGCCTCACACACAGCATAATTATAAATAAAATAATCAGGTGAAACTTATATATAAATACACAGAGGCCTTATCTTATTGTTCGACATTGTATGTGTCTAATGAAATATATGGTACCCTATAAATAGTTACTATCTTTCAATTAAAAATATAGTAAGAATAGGATTTTGTTAGAGTTACTGATATAGCTATTTATAGTTTATGCTAAAAGTTTGATACTGACTATGGAGAAAACAACACAAAACAAAGTCACCCACACTTAGGTAACAGAGGATAAAGACCAACACTTAGTTAATAGAAACTTTGGTATCTTCTCTCTTCCTTTATGGAGTTGTGTTGGAGAAAAAAAAGAAAAAGAATCATCTAAGTCAGTGATTCTCAACCTGTGGGTTTCGACCCTTTTATAGGGAATTCATATCAGATATTTACATATAGATTCATAGCTAATGAAATTACAGTTATAAAACAGTAACAAAATAATCTATTGTTGGGGGTCACTACAATATAAGGAACTGTAAAAAGGGTTAAGAACCTCTGATAAGTGTCTGTGCTTAACAATGAACTAATCAGAGAGACTTGTAGTGTTATCTCAGGAGATGAAGGAAATGTTCTCTTTACAATACAGAGCTGAAGCCCTCCATCTGTCACAAAGTTTTCCTTTTCTGAGGAAAGCTACAGCCTTACCATCACACAAGACTCCTGACTCCATTCCATGGGCCCTGTTCTCACCTTACTTCTCTCTGCATGCGGCTGTACTTTCTAGAAAGCAGTCCATGCCTGGCTGGTTATACAGGTAGAACAGCATATGACTGTGTTTTGATGGGAAAATATCTAGGAGGTATAGATCTCTGGATGGGGACAGAAAACTGAGTCTAAAGTGTGGGCACTTTAGACTTCAGTTAATCTTTTTATTATTTTAGATATGACATAGGAGAAAGTCCCTTTGCAGTTCAGAAGAGAAGCACATTCTGTCACCTCCCAGACAATGAGAATCTGACTCCATACCACATTACGTTCCTGGTACAGGATTGGCAGGGCATTTCTAAGTCTAGAGCATAGTGATCAGGCTAAATCTTCTGTCTGATGGTGGGCAGAAACTCTCCAAACAACTCAGGAACTATTAAAATGCTATTTCAGAGTAAGGGCCTGTCATCCTGGACATGCAAGAAAAGTATTTTTAGAAATATTAGCAGATAAATATTTCTTCAGAAAGCAGTTGAACACAGCAGAAGGGAGAATCTGTGGGGGTTTGTGCAGCTGGAGCACGAATCATGCAAAGGAGAGAACAAATTCTCTTTCACTGAATGTCAGAAAAGACCACCAGGGACATTGAGTCAGTGGGTTTCAGTCTTGGAGAGGAGGGCAAAATATAATTCATGTTTTAGAAAACCAAGTTAGTGACATGGACACACTTGAGAGATTTTCTGAGATTTCCGAGATGGACCAGTGGATGAGAAGGATGGGCTAGATTAATATTAAATAGGGATAATGGAAATCCATGTTGAGAAAACACAGCCTTACCCCTCCCTATAAATAAAATATTTTCAAACAGAGACATTTACATGTAACCATGGCTTTGAAAATATTTTGATAGAGAAATATCCTAAGAATCTATATAGTTTCTGTGTGCCGAATTAATATTAAGCAATTGACAACACAAGTTATAAGTTCATTGAAAGTACCTGTTAATTGAAATGTATTGTCTCTTAGGCAGTTGGGTGAAACTTCCCTAAGTGAGTAATCATGCCAATGTAATAATAAAATATACAAAGTTTGGAAAACATAATTCAAAGACTTCTAAAATGTTGAAATAATTCAGTCTTAGAAATCATGGTTTTGCCACTATTGATAGAAAATATTTCCCCAATATAAGTGGTTTCTGTTTCTCACACAGGATGCTAAGGGATGAAAAGGAAAACATTAAATAGAAAATAATTTGGGAAGTCGTTTGCTATCAGACTTATTATGACTTGCTCTCCAAGTCATTTATTATTTAAAAAACATCATAAAATAGCAGTCCATTAAGGATTCTGGAAAAGCCTTAAAGTGACACATGATCTCCTTTCTTAAACCCCATTTTATGCCTTTTTGTATAACTTTTCTCAGTTTTTAATAGGACAGATGGTTAATATGCTATTAATATCTCCCAGATTTGACCAGTTGGAAAAAACAGTATGTTATCTGAAGAAATATAGATTAAAATCTTGAAGTATATACCTTAAATAATTTATAATTGTCCCTGGATAGTGTGTAACTTGAGTTGAAGAATTTATCAACAAGAATGCAATAGTTATATAAAAATATAGTTAATGCCTACATACTTTGGAGAACTACTGCAAATCCCACCTGTCATTAGAATGTGTAAAGAGCAGTGTTCACTCTGCTTGCAAGCCCCATCAAAAAGTATGGCTGCCTCGGAACTGCACATCAGATATTAGTTTTCAAACAGGGGAAGTGTTATTTCAATCAAACATCTGACGATAACACATAGAGTTACTTTGCCCAATTTGGTGTGAATAACAAACTCAAACTCATGAGCTCGAAAGTGAGTTATCATGAGAACAGTTTTCATTTATTTTATTTTAGTCAAAGAACCACACACACCTCTTTACTTATTACTATGGACTCCAGCAATGGGCTACCCGGTTTGGCCTCTATTGATGGCTGACGTCTGTGGGCGTGCGTGCACATTTAACAGGGCTTCGGAGCTTCTTCGTTTTCTTCAGTTTTACTACATCAAAGTGAAAGATGTTGTAATCCTATCTTGGTCTTTCTCTACCCCTTTCCAGATCAATTTAAGCTCTTCTAATTATTCACAGATGAGATGAAGTACAAGAGAGGGTTTTGTTCACTTGGCCATTCCAGTTTTCCTCTCGCTTTAGAGGCGACTTCCCTTCTTGCAGCCATGTTAACAGAGAAGCATGTTGACAAGGTTTACTGTTGCCATAATCACACTGTTAAGGCAGGAGTTTTAGACTACCAGGCAGATCTGGAAGTAATTTAGATCCTTGCCTTGTTGAAGAATTTGAACTCTGGTCCCATCAGGCCTCAGAGTGAATGAACTTGGAGGTGAGAGGGCCAAGCTCCAAGAGAGACTACCCTTTATTCTAGAAAGGGCTGACAGAGTTGCAAATTGAAATAGAGATGTGTGGTATAACTAATAACTCCTTTAAAAACAAACTTTCTAGTTTTAGAATATGCAAGTCATTTATTTATTTTTTATTTTTGTAATTTATATGGAAGACCATGGGCTCACGTCAGGATTCCTCCTCCCTCCAGGGGTACTTTGGTGCTAGGTAAACAGAAGTGTTTTTGGATTTGTTAATGTTTCTAGGCACATGCTTTTGTTTTTCAATTTTGTAATATATGAGGCCCTATTTTTATCCCTATTCAGAGTCTGGGAGAGACAAAGAGTTTTTTGTTAGTTTAAAACAAAATAATCTGAACACAAAATAATAGAATGACCCTGTTCCTTAAGCTCTTTCAACTGTCAATGTTGGGGAAGTAGTAAGTACTCCTCTGTGGAGTGTGAATTAGGGAGAGAAATTTGCTCCTCTTTTACAATGAGAGAGTTTCACTGGGAAGTGGAATTTCAAATCAGACAACTGAGTTTTAATTAGTTACAGATGAAATTGACGAAATGATGCTGATCACTTTGAGAACGATTAAGGAGGCTCCTGGAGACGCCATGGGAGGCAGATTTTTCATTGAAGTGAAAGTGTTTTATCTTTGAAATCCTAGCCACATTCCCCTTCAGCCATTGAAAAACAATTAAGTAATTTGCTCACAATCATGCCAAATTAGAGAATATTTTATTTATTACCTTCCTGGATGTCTCGGGCTTACACTTAGTTACGACTGTGCGTGAACCCCTTTAAAGCACCACTTTGTCAGTGTGCCCTCATGCTTTAAGAAATGTCCGTCATCTTTGTGCCACCTGGTCTGAGATCTGGCTTCAGAGCCGCCACAGTGCACTGATCAAAGCACACAATAAATCAAGAATTCAGGAGTTGGCCATGTGAGGATTCCAGCACTTTTTGTCTCGGACTGTTCTGAAGATAAGTAAGCATGGCAAGGTCTTCTGAGCTGATTGATGTCTTACCTAGCAAGCAATGTCAGGGGGAAGGCTGTGCTTCTCTGTTGTATGCTTCAGGATGTTAAAGTAAGGCTAGCTTGTCTCTGCAGAATCAAAAACTTCATCTTCCAGTCTCTGTAGTCAGGGATAGTCTTATCCTTTAAGACACATTTGCCACTTATAAATATTCTTCTTAAAAAGAGTTCTTAGAATTTACTTTATTCCATTAATAAGCGTTGAGGTTATCGTACAGAAAATACTGATTTAAAAATATTTAATTTGCTTGTGTGTGTGTGTGTGTGTGTGTGTGTGTGTGTGTGTATTAAGGTATGTGGAAGCCTAAGGATGTTTTCCTGGATCACTCTTCCACATTATTCTTTGAGGGTAGGTCTCTGATTCAAACCCAGATCTCATTAATAGGGTTAGTTTGGTTTGCCAGCCTGTTCCAGACTAGATCTCCTGTCTTTACCTTCAGAGGCTAGAATTACAGGTAAGGTACCACACCCACCAAGCATGGGCTCTGGGGATCTGCATTCTGGTCTTCTTCCCTGTGTACTGAGCACTTAATTCACTGAGACATCTCTCTGACCCTGAAATACAGTAGTTTTATAATATTGATCAAACTCTGGGTCAGAGCAGACCCAGGCTATCTTGATCTCTAGACATTCCCTCTGTCAGTCATTCTATCGTTCAGCGAGTTCTTGTGCTGACTTAAAAGTTGGCATTCATACTCTGGTCTCCGGTAGGATCTCGTTTCATTCAGTTCCATTTCTTATTCCTTTATAGATGTGTATATGCCTTGCCTATGTGTTTTGAGAAATGGATATGTAAAGATGTCTCAAGTAAGCAGGATCCAAAATCCAGTTCTATTCACTGAATGTGAGTGAGGATAAATGGTTTAATCCTGACGGGTACCTTTTTCCTTGAAGTGCGTGATTGGGATGATTGCAGGATTTTCTTTCCAGAGTGTTGGGAGCATTGCATGCAGCAGTCAGTATACATGACGTGCTTAGAGCAGCGTCTGGTGCATATGTAAATTCCTTTATGGCTCATAAGCTGTTTAGGCTTGATGTTGCCTGTTTTCCCCAAGGGGTTTTCTGATCTGATGGATGTTTGTATTTCTGTTGGGCCAAGTATAGACTGTCCCTTGGTATACATTCCTGCACTCTGTGAGTCTCTAGAGCACACTGTACTCTGCTTCAGCCCTTGAGACTATCTATGAGAGTCCAGGTTGAGTCTCTTTGCTCACTTTTCTTATCAAAAGAAAGACACAGTGTTCAAGTGTTTGGTGAGAGCTCCTCCTGCCATACTGGATTGCAAACTTTCTGAGAGTAGGGAGAGAAATTACATGTTATATTATCTCTACCTAACCATTCTTTATGAGAGAACTAAGGAAAAGAAGTTGTACAAGAAGCATGCTGGCTGTAAAGTCATATTTGCTGCTAATTCATTTTCTCCAAAGGTGAAATTTGTGAAAGACAGGGCACAGGTCACAATAGAACTGCCCCAACTATAATTAACAGACTGTAAATGACCAGAAGTGGATGCTCCAACTATATTTAACAGATTGCAAACTGTCAGAGGCAATTTCATATTGGGTATTCTCTGAGCACTGAAGAAAAATCAGATCATTCTAAAGCTAAACTCTACCTAGGTGTCATATGAGATGTATTTACTGTTTTTTAAGGTTTATTCAGAAAGAAACTGTCCATTTCAATGGGAATATTAGTAACTACCATTGCCCAATATTTACTATGTTCCAAGTAGGACCTGCTGCTAAACAGTGCATAATCTTGAAGGAAAAGCCTTTTTAAAACAGAGTGAGGAAGGGGATTATAATGGTTTGGGAAACTCGAACATAATTTTGGAAACACTTTTCTTAATGAATGATATTAATTTCAAGAGTTTGTACTTGATATGAAATAGTGCTTCTGCAGTGTTCTCTAGACTCTAGGTGAGTACTGAGGAGACTAGGCAAAGGCGGTCAGATAGGGACTAAAGTAAGTCAGTTTCCCTGGCAGCTCAGGGGGAGTGGGGGGAGAGAATCAGAAATTGAAGCTTGTTCAGGCTAAAGGTCTTCGTGAGACCTCCCGAGTGTTCACAGTGAAAGGTGGAGAGACTTGTGGCTCTCTGTGTTTAGCTGGCAGTTGCTCTTTGGTTTCTAATTTTGGGGTTGCATATTTTTTCTCTAATGTTTCATTTTGACACCGTATGTTTTAAAAAGGACTTTTCTTGTGGATAACATTTTATGATATGCCTTTTCTTAAGTTCTGGGCGACAATGTGGCTGTGTTTTATTTACTTGAATCATTTGTGATGGGAACCAGACTCAAAACTGTTCTGAGATAGTGTTAATTACACAAATGAACGAGGCACACGTCTTCTGGATCCATCTACGAGTTTCAAGGGTTGCTCCTGGGCGTATTTCTCAAGCTGTATGTAAATAACCACATTCACGTCTAATGCAGTAGACTTTTTAAATTTAATTAAATATAACTTCCAACAGGTCGGTATGGCTTCCTATTAAAACTTCATGGGCAACTAGTGTCTGGTCAAGAGATTAAGGGCAATGGAAGACAGAATACAACATGTATGATAAATAGAACTTGCGTTTCTTTAGTAACTAAAGTTTAGTGTTTGTAGGCTTTAGTGGTTTCTCATTGGTATTTATAGAACAAAATCGAAAAAGGGTGGTTCACAAGGCTCTAACTCTAGGTGTTAACATTTTTAATGCTAAGGATTTGAGGCCTATGTAAGGCAGAGAAGAGATGTGGCCTAGAGCTTGAGTACTCACTAGTACTCACTAGTGTGAACTGCTGCAATCTAGTCTTCAAAAGAGACAGCCTGTGCTACCCCTGCCCCAGGCTACCTCTGCCCCGCCCTGCTGTGTGCATTGCCTTCATGACAAATGGGGTTATTGGTGGCAGAAGGAGAAAAGGCAGGATAGAGATTAGGATAAGAACTTCCACTCTAAGTATTTAAACAGGTTCTGCCCATGTAATAGTCATAGGATTGAGCAGAGGTGGGCAGGGGACCAGAGGACACCTTGAGCTCAGCTTGAGGATCAAAGTGACCTGAATCCAATGGTAAGATGTTTGCTATTTTCCTATTTCTTTCATAAATAGCTCTGTAGATAAGAGTCAGTGATCTGTCAAGGTCATTTTATAGGTCTTCATGAGCATAGATTACAAATTTAACTTAATGTAGGTCATTACACTTGATTAAGGGGTACATGCTCAAGGTGCCTGCTGGGTGCAGAACTATTAGGTTTAGAGCCTGAAAGTCAACAAAGCCTCAGACTCATATTTGCTTTTCCGTTAGGTTTAATCAGATTTCAGAGGGCAAATAAGACGTGTATGGAGGATATCTTCAGCTTGTTCTTTTCTACTGAGTAATATACACAGAAAAAGGCTTCAGTGTTTAGAGGTAGATAACCTGACTTATACTTTCAAATGCCCATTAGAATGCAATAGTGAGGGATTTTTATCACTTTCAAATTTTATGGACTTTCTCTGGATTAATTCAGAAGGAAACAGATTTAGCTGTTTATTAAAATGAACACAAGAATATAGTACGCAACTCTCAGATGAACCTGTATTTTCTATGTAAAACACTTCAGCAGATCCAGTTACTTTCAAGGTGAGGTGAGCATCTCCAGGGCAGCTGCCTTGTCTTTCTTCTTTAGTAACATGCTAAGAAAATGTACTGCATGGCAGGCTATTGCAGGCCTTTTGGGGGGAAGTCATAGGGTAGCATAATTGTCTTATTAAGCATGTGATTTTGTTTTCTGATTTCTGTTAGGGAGTTTTTAAATGTTTACCACGGTTTTAAAAGACAATTTGCTGAATGCATCTCATCGCTACCCATCTTCCCAATCTCTTAACACTATCGATTCCATATCCTCTTTCAGAAGGTAGACATTTCCTTCTCTAATTAAGGATTGAGACATCAGAAAGGGCCATGAGCCTTCTGCACTGTAGAGGGATCTCTGTATCCCCAGGGATCTGCACTGCCTTCCTGTGTTCCTTGAGTAAGGATACCTTTACCCAAGTCATATTTAGTTATATTCTCTCTCTCTCTTTTTGTGTTGTCTTCAGAATTCCTCACCCCTCCGTTGTTTCTTGCCAAGGCCTTAGAAAATACCTGTTAACACATCTGTTTCCTGGCCCAGTGTCAGCCCCTTGATCTATCCCAAGGTCTTCTGAAAAACCAAACCAAAACCCCATAGCTTCTGTTCCTTACCACCCATTCATCGTTTATGTCGCTACAGTCTGTGGCTAGAAATACTTTCACCATGTAGTAGTGACAACCGGCTTGCCAGATCTTTTGGATACTTGACTCAGGCCCTGTATCTTTTCTGTCCTCTGGAGGGCCCCTTTACTGAATACACACACAATAAATTGTAATTGAATGTATGGCATTTTCTACTTCCATGTTATTATTATTTTTTTTAATTCCATGGTTAAATTGCCTCTTTAGCCCCTAAATGTTTATGTTATCTGAGGTTCAAGGATCCTCTCTGGCACTCCAGCAGGATTGACTCCTCTCTGGGTAGACAGACACCATTTACAAGCTTGACTTTAAAAGACACTATATAGCAGGTTTCTCATCTGAAGTCCTAATGCTTATTAAAAGGCTTAGGTGGTTTTGTGTATTCTCTACAACTTCCACTTGTTTGTATCCAATTTTAAATTTGTCATTAGTCTCAGAAAACTTGGTCTCTTTTACCCCATTACTTTTGAGTGACACCCACATCTATAACATCACATGGCACAAAGATATTTGATTAAACTAGAAATCTCAGAATAAATGACTGGTTCTAAATCCTTCATCTTTTTATTCTTACATCTAAGACCTCTGTTTTATACTGCTTTAATTTTTATCTGAAATACCCTTTTCTCCATTTCTCCAGTTTTGGTTATCTTTTTTATTTTTTCTTGCTTCTTATTCTTTTTAACTTAGTAGAAGCTGTTTATAGCTTTAATAGGATACTTTTTTTTTTTTCCTGGAGTGGATTGAAAATACTAGTCTGTGAACCCTTGAGGGAATGTAAGTTCTTCAAACCTTCAAACCACAATCAATACAATATTCAGTAAGTGTTTCTGGTTTGTCTGATTATATTATTGAATATGTAGCTGCATATTAGGGTTAACGTTTGTTTCCTTACTCAATAGAAAGGGGTACTGTTACAAGTAGTTGGATGTGGGAGAAATGAATGGAATCACACACCCTTACCTGGTATCAAGTAATATCCTGCCTCCAGTGTTGAAGGATGAGTGGATTGTGGGCTGGGGGATGAGCCACACTAAGCAGAGAGATGGCAGAAACCAGCACTAGGCACAGAGAGATAAGTACAGTGAAGGTGTCTTTGGCTCCTGGAACTAAATGTTTGACTTGATGGGCACCTATTTGACTCCCTGCTCATCAAAGGCACTTGATGGGAGGATGATCTTATGAATCATGTCATGGTGGGCATTTCATCTTAATTCCCATCGTGGTGAATTGTTTGAGAGGTTTATAGCTAGCTAGATTTTAATCGTAGACACCAACAATGGTGGTTTTTGTCTCTGTAGATCCACTATTCAGAAGTGAGCCTTTGAAAGCCAGGGCAAAGGAAAAGAAATCAAAGATTGCCTCTTAAACCCCTTTAAGATAACTTTTGCTTAAGTTAACTTTAAGATAACTTTTCTAACTTCTCATTACCTCTCACATACACTGGAGATATCAGTGATAATTTGAACTCTCCTGCTAGATATTTTGTGAAATTCATTTACTCTTTAAGGTACAAGATAAGTCTCTTAGTGTTTTAAACTTCTCATATGTTTAAATAGTCATCATATATTATATGAAAACAGTTTTATGCTTATTCACCCAATACTTTTTTAAAAATACATTACTAAATTTCAGAAAAAAGATTATTGATACTAGAATTAATTTCAGACCACACATTGAATTATTATTCTTTGTTTTTTGGGTCCCTTCTCAGATAGTATAGACTCTTAATTATACATAGCCAGTACGTTAATCTGAGTTTCTTTGTCTAAATGTGTCTATTTGGATGACATACATTGCCAACTTTCAGTTTCCTTGTGGACTTTAGGTTTTATTTATCTTTTCTAAGTTTTGTGGAATTAGAAGCATGTGCCATCTCTTGCAGTCAGGCATTATGAGTTATGAGCCTGCCTATGTTGTGCTTTTCATAGGAAGGTTTTAATGTAATACCTTCTGCAAGATCATGAAGACACTTAAGATTTAAGTCTTTATGGAGTACCCAAGATTGATGTTCCTGTGGCCTTTATCTTTTCTGTGGATGTGCAGCCAAACAGCTGTAAGACATCTCGAAGTGCTGCTTTCTACTCTGGGGTGTGGTTAGTCTTTTCGCACATCATAACAAGTACCCTTTGGATTGGTAAGTCAATGGTTCTTTCAAGGACTATTTAACAAGCTTTATGGAGCTGAAAATGTATGTAATCTATAGGTTTAAAAGCTTACATTGGGGAAGCAATGACGAAATGTAGGCTTTAAGGAAAATAAATTTATCTTGGTGTGTTAAACTGCCTTTGAAATCCTTTTTTTAATAAACTATAATCAGTCCGAGCCAAACTTTGCTTTTACACTTTTGCGGGAAGGTGACAATTCCTGTCACTTAGGCTGTAGCAATGAGAACTTAGTTCTGTATTTGGTTTGGTTCATGATATTTTCCTGCCCTCAGCTTGCAATGTGGGCTCACGCGGCAGTTTTGGCTCCCTCAGGCCACTGCAACCACACAATAGTTCTTCACTTCTGTGCCTGTGGGGTGTCTTGCCGAAGGATTGCTTGTTATGTACCCTTTCTTTCGATTACGGGCCAAGAACTCTTCCATAAAAAGAAGCGTATTTTTAGTGCTTATGGAGGGCACACTGTATTGAGGATGCTTCTGTAGTATGATGGTGAGGCCTTCCTGCTGTGGCAGACACATCCAGTTGCTCTGCAGCTTTCAGATTAGTGTCTCAGGACAAACAATAGTGATTCTCTGAACTCTTTTCCTCCTTTTGTGATACCTTGGGGGAACTGAGGATTAGGAATAATGGACATGGGAATTACTCCTGCCATTTGACTTTGCTTGAGTACAGTGGAGTCAGCCTGAAAGCTTGCTTACCACGAGGCTTTTTCCATTTGTCTATATGTGGTAGACGCCCAACACACAGCGTTTTCTGTTAGCAACACAAAGTGCCAGTTGCCCAACACTGCCGAAAGTCTTGGCTATGGCTTCTAGCCTTGATTGAAAGCAAAAGTGATATGAAGAAAGTTAACACCAGTCAGTGTTTGGGATTTTCAACAACTCCATAGAGTTTGTGGTGGGCTCTTGAGAACCATTCAGGAGTGGTGGTTTTTGAGTAGCCTCCGGTGAGAAGCTGAACCTCTTTAGAACTGAGTCTTTTACTTAGGAAAGATGACAAAGGTTCTATTTAGTTAACAAAAATGATGTACTGGGTGTTAGGTCCATATTGTACTTTAATGATTACAATATGGTAATATTGTTGTGTTCAATTTATATCTGGGAGAAAAGAGTCTTTTAATTGGACAGAAAGGGAGAAGTATTGTGGCTAGTCCCAGCCTTGTATTTTGATACTAATTCCCTTTTCCTGTGAAAGGCTGCAGAGGAGGTGTGAGTCATTACACAGGTGAATTCTAGTGAACCTTCTGCCTATCTTAATTTGTAAAATAAAGGCTGGAGCCAGTGATTGGGCAGAAGAAGGGGAGGTGGAGAAATAAAGGTTGGTGGAAGAGAGCAGAGGAGAGGACTGGAGACAGACAATGGAGGAGGAAGATGACAAAGGAGAGGATGACTGGGAAGCAGGAGGTAGAAGGACAGACGCAGGGTCTGGAAAATCCTCAAGTTATAAGTCTCCCATAGCTGGGGAACAGAGTAGTGTAGGGGTATCTGCCCAGTCTAGGCTTGCAGAATATATTCTTAATTACTGAGTTGTGTTTTCATTGACTGGTCCTATTCGGGTTAAAGGTTTAAATATCTCGCACTACAGATCTCCTTTGGTCTCAAGAGCTTTCTATAATTGGGGATTTCAAACTTTTTTTTTTCTTTTGGGTGAGAGGAATTCTGCCACCTGTTTCATGCCTAGAGTTTTGTTTAATCCTTATAGTAAATATGCATTAGGCATCCTTACATCTTACAGAAGAGAAAGCCAAAGCTGAGATCAGTTTAGCAGCTTCCTCAAGATCTCCCAGGCATTAGATGGAGCTAAGATTGTGCCCAGGGATTTCTGGGCTAAAGGACTTGGCTCTCCACTGCTCTGGGCTTTTGCTATATGTAAAGTGCTGGGTGCTTGTGGCAGGACTGAAGAGGATAATGTGTACATCCTTCGTATAGTGAGCTATTATTACTCTTGATATGGTAAAAGTAGGTTCAGGAACTTGGAACTATTAATAATCCTTTCTGATATATATATACATATGTATATATATATGTGTGTGTGTGTATGTATAGATATATATTCATAACATAAAATATTTCCATCATATACATATATATGAATATTAATATATATGAATATTGTATATATATAATTTCTTTTATACATTCAGAATTTTCAGTATTTTGTCAAAGTTTCTTGATTTACAAAGCTCACGTTACTTTTTTAATCTTTACCTTGAGGGAAGGAAAGCTATATTCGTCTCTCTCCTGTATATCATTAATTTTTGTCTTGAAAAAATAAAGAACTTAGTAACTGGAGCAGGATCTCTTTGCAGATATTCTGGACTCTAGAATTTAGTAACTATAACTTTATGGAAGAGAGTAGGGGTTTTTAACATTCTATTACTTTACGAAGTTAATAAAACACTGACGCACACACACAGAAGATGGTTCATTGCTTCAGTGTGGGTGTTGGGTGGAGCTGGGAGCGGTGAAGGATGCCTGTAATTTCAGCATTGGGAAGACAGGCAGGAGGATGGGGGTTCCAGGCTGTTTGTGGCTTCAGATAAAATTCTAGATTAGCCTAAGGCAGGTGAGGCTCTGCCTCTGACGGAAAAGATATTCTGAATGGTGAAAAATCATCGGCTTAGTTTCCTTCTGTGCATGCCGTTATTTTTAATGTTAGCATATTGCTAAAATACTCAGAAACTTGTATGTGTTGCCGACATACCCCAAAGCCTGTTTTTAGAAGGCTTGGAAAGATTTTAATTTGCAAGAGAAAAAAATAAATGAACACTTACTCATGTTGTAACACTTTTCTGTAATTTACCTCAATTTCTGAGGTGGTCTTCTGGTACTTTTTTTTTTTTTTTGAGTTAGGAAGAGATTTTAAGGACCCATGATCCCAAGTAATTTGTTTAATTGTCTTAAAGCTATCTTTATAATGATTTTAAGCTGTGGCTTTCTGTGCGCCAGTGCCCAGGGCTGGGTAATTGACATCCTGGCAATGAGGTCTGTTTTCTTTTACTGGCTAGTGGCAGCCTCTGTGACCTCACAGGGTATTTTTTTTAATACTTCAGCTTCTTGTAGCTTTGTAGGTGAATGCCTACAATATGACTTGGGGCTCCTGAGTGGTAATTTAAGGAAAAGAGAATTTGGACCTTTGTAGACAGAGCACTGAAATCCAAACAGTAGTTTAAAATGGTCTTAGAAAGCACAGAAATATTGTGCAAAATAATTTTTAAACTTTAAATTTTAAACTTTAAATTCTGTCTTCATTTAAAAAGTATGTGCATTTGTTAATGTCCATAGATGGGAAACTTGAATTTTTCCTTTATCTTTTATAAGTATCAATTTGGGGGGAATAGTTAAGAAAACATTAATCAATGAAAAATACCCATCAGTCATATAAAGAACAGTTACTTCTATAGTACATGCCATGAGGGAGCCTCAGATGTGCTCAGGCACAGTTTGCTGAGATGCTTCAAGACAGGAAAATTCAACTGGGTGTAGTTCAAATGCAGTATCCATCTTGATGGGGTTTGGAAGGTATCTAGGTCTCCTCTTAAGGATACGGATCATGAGGTTGCCTGTAGGGTGCCTCAGACCACATTGTCTGTACCTGTGCTGCGGGAGATATTTTAAAACAGCAGCACCCGATCTGTCTTGTGATATGGGCCGGGCCGCCATGTTCCCAACTAGGCAAGGCCTGTGGCCAGGAGCGATGGTAGCATATTTTTGCTGCTGTTCGGCTCGGACTGCTGGCTCAGGTGGCCAAAAACACCAGCCCGGCCACCCATGAGACACTGGGAGATGGCTCTGCCAGTCTTCCACACTGTCTCCACAAGGCTGGGCTGAGCCTAGACCATCCCGTCATCCACACGGGCTGGAAGGGAATTAAACTCTAATGCTTACATATTAATCAAAGGCTTTATATGTTTGGTAACGCTCAATAACAATATGCTCATACAATTAGAGGTGTTTACCAGTTAGCTAACCTAAATATAAGTTATTACCCAGGACTGCTCTCCATACTTGTGCGGTTCTTCATCCTCCTACATCTCTGCCCTCCCCTTCGCCTCGCTCCTCCTCTTCCTTTTCCTCTTCCTCTCCTTACTCCTCCTACCTTAGCTCCTCCTACATTCCTGAGTTCTTTTCATACTGGTTCTGTGCTGAGTGATCTGTTAGCAGATACCCCAATTTGTTTTCTCACCCCCATGCTGTGTGTTCTGATCTTTGTGTGTTCAGCCATTTGGAGATGCTCCCTACAGGACTGACTGACCACCATATACCGTGAATCTCCATATACTGTTCTATTTTCACCGGGCTAATTCAATCCTCTGTCAGCTGCAGGTTTGTTCTTATAGACAGTTGACTTTTTGGTTGAAGTTTTACCTAGATGCTCTACCCTTCTTTGTCTAACTCTTATCCATAGGCCAAGGTTGTGTGTGCTCATGTTGCAACCTCTTGTGTGCAGCTCATTACTTATGCCTTGTTGATTATAAAAATACATAAAATGTCATTGACAGAAATTTACCATCATAATCACTTTTATGCATGTACCTCATTCTATCTTCACACTGCTGTGCAATGGCTTTGCATAGTTTCTCTTCTTGCACATCCGAAACTATATCAATTATACTATGTTTCTCCATGCCCCTACCCCTGGCAATCATGAGTTTGCAGCTTTCTGGCCTCATGAGTTTGATTATTTTTGCTACTTCCTATTTATCTTTTGGGGACTGGCTTATTTCAACAGCATAATGTTCAGAAGGTCCCATGTAGTACCATGAAATAGGATTTCTTTCTTTTTTAAAGGCTGAATAATATTTCATTCTTTGTATATCACATTTCGTTTATTTGTGCATACTTTTGTGGATATTTGGATTGCTTCCACATCTTGACTATTTCAGATTGTATTGCTGTGGTCAGGCATTATATAAACATATCTTTATGATCCTTCTTTAAATTCTTGAACTTTGTTTTTTATTTCTGGGATAAATATTCAAAAGTAAGATTGCTAGACTGCCTGGTAGTTCTATTATTAACTTCTTGAGGAGCCACTATCTTATTTTCCATATTGTCTGTATTAAATTCTTTTATCCAAACAGTGTATATGGGTTTTAATTTTTCCATATTCTCCTGACCAGTCCAAATATCAAATTAAGAGACTTGTAAGTGACAAATGTACATTCTTTCATTGAACTATACCTGAACATCCCAGTATTTGATGGTGAACATTATAACTAGATGTAAGGTGATAGCTCATGGCTTTGTATTACTCTAGTTAGTTAGCATTTTTTGTCATTCTTATAATAAAATATTGCTAGTAATTAGCTTATAAAGAGAAAGTGTCTGTCTCATAGTCTTGTACATTTTTGCACATGATTAGTTGGCTTCATTACTTTGGCGTGTTGACAATGCAGTATACCATGATAGAGTACATGGTGGATGTAAAACCCAACAGTATGAACTAGGGATGAAGAGGGAGGGAGCTGCCCTTTCCCCTATTCCCAGGTAGAGGCATTTGGACAGCCACCCAATGGTCTTCCACGAGGACTTACCTTTGAACGGTCCCAACATCTCCTAATAGTACCACCATGAAACCTAAACTCAGCTTTTTTCCTTGGTATCTTAGAGACTTAGCTATAGAGTAATACCTTTGATCCAGTGCCCCATTTCCTTTATCAGGGAAACATTCAGTGAGAGTCTCTCTTTGACCTCTGAATATCTGTTTTCCCCTTAACTAATTGTTGAAATATCTTCCCCTTATTCCCTTGTCAAATTACCTTTGGCCATGTATGAGACTTATATTTCTGCAGTTTATTCTGCCTCAGTTACCTGTATGTCTATCTTCATGACAAGGAACAGTTTTGACTATTATATCTTTACCATGTTCTTTGAAATCCATGTCCTTTGAAACTCTTTCTAGATTTATTGCACTTTCAGAATTATTTTGAGTGTTCGAAATATTTTCACAAAAAGCAGATGTTATGTATATCTTATTTGTGTATGTCTTTCTTAGAGTTATTGTGGCTCATAATAGTTACATAGAAAATCCTAGATGAATTAATGTTCTAAGCAATCTCTGTCCTGTTTCCTTTCTGAGGAAAGGTTATGGGAGTATGAGGGACAGTTAAATTTTACAAAGTCTGTCTTTCGCTTCTGACAGAATGTAGCTATATAGTGAGAACGAGAATTTTTTAAAAGATAAGCAACTACCAAGTATAATACACATTTTGCAAGGTGAAAAATAGAATTCTTGTGGATGTTTTTTGTAAAGATATAAATAAGTTGGCTGAAATAAGAAAATAGAAAACATTCTTCTGGTAGAGTATGTATTCACACTGCTTAGCTGGTTGTTTTAAACACCACCCTTTTTTGGTAGGTACTTTTTGAAAATGTATAATCTTGCTAGGTAATGATGGCACATGCCTTTATTCCCAGCACTTGGGAGGCAGAGGCAGGAAGTTCTCTGTGAGTTCAAGGCCAAGATCTTCTACAGAACATGTTCCAGAACAGCCAAGTCTACACAGAGAGAAACCATGTCATAAACAAGCAAACAAACAAGAAGGAGAAGGAGGAGAAAGAGAAGGAGGAGGAGGAGGAGAAAAGAAGAAGAAGAAAAAGGAGAAGAAAAAGGAGAATAAAAAAGAAGAAAAAGAAGAAGAAACAGAAGAAAAAGAAGAAAAGTAAGAAAAAGAAGAAGAAGAAAAAGAAGAAAAGAAAACTCATAATAATTCATAATCTAGCTTTTGAAAAGTCAAGGCATTGCATTCAAAAGCCTCCCTACATTTATTAAAGGTAAAGGCTATTCAGGGCAAGGAAGCATTAACAGTGTGCAACTCGTGTCTCCTCACCAGGGTCTAGCTCTTTAACTAAGGATGATGTTTCATATTCAAACACACTTTAACATAGGAGTTTCTAATCAGGGAGTTAACAGTGCCCTTGACCTTCAAAGTCTGTGCACATGCTGCATCTCACCAACAATTTGTCTAAATTGTTTTGTTAAGTTCCTGAAACTGAATCAGCATGATTTCTGCTGGATGCTTCCTTTCATGGAGAGAGCTATAGCTCCATCACAGATCTCCTCACTATAATGCTAGTTCTTGAGTATGAGTTGTTCTCTTGCTTGGGGGATTAGGCAAATTTGTGAGTAAATTTTTTTCTTGAAAGTTGAGGGCTTGACAGCTGCTTAGGTCACCTAAAAAGATCCCCAGGAATCATCCTTCAACCTAAGAGTGTTACTTTTCAGCCTTGCTGTCCTAAATTTTACTTTAGATTATTCATTCATTCATTCATTCATTCATTCATTCATTCATTCACTTCATTCACTTTATATCCCAATTGTGGCCTCTTTTCTTCTTCTTCTGGTCCCGCCCTCATATCGCCTCCCACCCCTTCTCCTTTTTTTCTCAGAGAAGGAGTTGTACCCCATGGGTACTAACCTGCCCTGGCACATCAAGTTGCAGCAGGACCAACTACATGTTCTCCCACTGAGGCCAGACAAGACAGTCCAGCTAGGGGAAAGGTATCCAAAGGCAAGCAACAGAGCCAGGGACAGCCATTACTTCAATTGTTAGAGGACCTACATGAAGACAACTAAACTGCACATCTGTTACATATGTGTAGAGCCTAGATCCAGCCCAAGCATGCTCTTTGCTAGGTGGTTCAGTCTCTGTGAGGCCCTACGAGCTCAGGCTTTTTGCTGATATATAAAACTTCTATTCTGTAGTGAGTTTCATTTATCCAAAGATGTCTGAAGGAGACCTGTGCCTTCTTCTAAGCCATTTCTCACTTCCCCTGATTTGGAGAAGGGTATATTTTTTTGTTTTCCTCAGAAGTGGATACAAAATCCATTTTGTTATATATGTCATATTCGTGATGATTTTCATACACTAAATATATTATTTGTGTTCTTTGAGAGTTATGCATTATCTCCATGTTGGATAAAATGTTTTGAAAAGATAGCAAATAAATTATTATCTTGCTTGAAAAATACTTATACATATATATCTATATAAACTAACACACATGTGAATGTGCAAATATGTGCTACAGTCTGCATGAGGAAGTCTGAGACAAGTTGTGGGAGTCAGTTCTCCTTTATTACATGTGGGATCCAGGGTTCAAACTCTGACAGTCTTGGCACAAGGCCCCTGAGCACACTGAACCATGTCTTTGGCCCATATTCTGCTTTTTGAAAGGCATAGCTAGCTTTCTACTTCCAAGGTGCAGGTTTCTACTTCCCCCTTTACAAGGCTGGATATGTTGTTCAGAATCAAAATTCCTTGCATAGAATAGATTTGCTCAGTATTTATATCTTCTGTAAGAAAATAAAATTTGTTTATACTTTAGTATTCTTTAGCACACTCCATTAATTATACTGCCTGTAACATCATGGTCTCCCTGGGTGACTGGCCATTTCAATATGTTTATTGTTTAAGGGTGAAGGTATTAAACTATAGAGGAGGATCAATAAGCCATCTAGGCTGGGATAGGATAGTTATCAATGCATTGATTCCTAATTTTTTAAATCATTTCTTATTAATTAGTTACTCTGCATCAAGTTGATGCCCAAACTGAAACACACTCTGTTAGTACCAGACAGAACTGGCACATAAGGGAGCATCTCAATTTGATTATCTTGTGGAGTGATGTAACTTATGTTGTGCTGTTTATTAAGATATCTCATTGGTGGTTGTGGTACTGGTGGTGGTGGTTGTGGTACTGGTGGTGGTGTGTTTAAGGTATCTCACTGGTGGTGGTAGTGGTAGTGATGCTGGTGGCAGTGGCAGCGGCTATGGTGGTGGCAGTGATGGCAGCGGATGCGGCAGTGGTGGTGTCTTTGTATGTATGTGTGCATAATTTGCTTTACAGTGCAGCACCAGAAAAAGTAAACCATCTAATTTCATATAAGCATAAAAATCTAGACCATTTGCTTTTCAAGCTACTGAAGTTCTTTATGTTGCGAATTAAAAGTCTGTGCTGATTTTGTATCTGACAAAGTCTTAGGATTAATTTTGAACTACTAAGTGGATTGTAGTTTGTTTTGGAATGATGGGAGTTTTATTTCAATATTGTGGGAGTTGTGTCCTTTGGCAATTTATTCCAGATAATCCCTAGAAAATTTGATTTTTTTGTTAGCAAGGGAATGAAGAATGTAAAAAAAAATTTAAACCTTATGTTGATGACACAGTTGTCCTACATTCAGACTTCTTTATTCAGTGTGTCTTCTTGTTTAAAATTTGAAAATATAGAAAAACATGAACTATACAGATACATAGAAAAACATAGTTCTTATTCAGTGAAGATCTAAGTGGTCTTTATACATTTTATTAGAAAAGGTATTAATTGGATGTGAATATTCAGAAAGTCTTTAAAAATATGATACACATATAAACATACATAAATATACAACCCATGTATGCATGTATGTGGTGTGTGTGTGTGTGTATAATTTTTCATAAGCAAACTTGGTTTGAAAATTTTGTGGAAAAGGCATAGTTTATACATAGACTCATAAATCTGTGCTGTTTTAATTCATATGATACCTCCTATTTAAATCATAAACAAGTTGCAAGTTCACTCAGACTTGTTCTTGCATCTCAGAAGGAGACTTGCTGTGGTGTCTGCTGTATTGTGTTGTGTTGATAAAGTATTCTGTCTTATACAGAAGGGGTAGAGAGGGCCTTACAGGTATATGGTGTGCGTCCGTTTTTCTGTGTGTTCTGCAGATGGGTTGGTAAATGACCTGCGAGTCAACAGATTAAAACAAATAGAAACTCAATTTTTTAATCCTTTGTTGACAGGTTGGAGTTCAAGGTACTCGTGATAGGTGACAGGAAGTTGAACTCATTCAATGCTTTGCTGAGAAAGGTAAGGTTGTGGTAATTATTAAAGAGTTCAGGACACTTGATAGGTAGCATTATTGCCTTTTGACATTGACTTTATGGTCTTTTGAAATCAAGAGAAAGATATAATTTACACAATGACTGGAATGTGTGATTGTTCCTGTATCACTAAAAGTACACAAGATAAGAGAAACTGGTGTAAATCATCGTGACAGAGTGGATGTGAACTTTTCTTGTATGGAGCAAGAAGTTCATTTCTTTCCCTGTAATGTTGGTTCACACACTTAGTCTGTACCTCAAACATTTACACTCTCACTGATAACCTTTCCTTCTATTGACGACTTCCCTATGATAGCAGTTTTCAGATTAGTGCAAACTAGGTTACACGATTATTCTTCTTCAAAGCAAATTTATTCCATTGCCCTTTTAGGGCTAATGGTTCCAACGGCCTTACTGACTTTAGAAGGAAATGCGAAGTGGGTGGCACACACTTCATGGAGAATGTGACATTACAGTAGGATCTGCTGAGGAGGTGGAGGCAGGAGGAACATGAATTTGAGGCCAGCTTTGACTATACATTCAAAAGGGCTAAAGAGAAGGCTTACTGTTAATGGTTTTTGCTGCTCTTTGAGAGGACTTGGGTTCAATTCCCAGCACTCACATGATATCTTATGACTGCCTAACTCTAGTTTCAGGGGATCTGATTCCCTCTCTGGGTACCAGGCATACATGCAGGTAAAATACCCACCATATAAAATAAAATAAGAGAGAATGAAATAAAATTAAATACAATCAACTATCCAAAACATTGTCCTTTGCATTTGTTCTTTTTCTAACAACAGTAGCCCTGGTGGGCAACTCTGCAAGTCATAGCCCTACTAGAGAGAGGGAATAAAAATCTTGAGAGAGCCACGGACCTCAATCTCAAGCTTTTCAACCAACTATACTATGGGTAAACACATATCTACAATGCAATATAGTAAAAGAACAGTGCATGTAAACATGAAACTTTGTAAGAATCTGGAAGCCAGAGTTTATAAGTCAATTTTAGAGAGGGTGCTAGATTTCCCCCCCCCCAGGGGCATAGGATTAGGGAATAAGTGAAATATAAATATGACACCCCCAAAAAAGAACCAAATAGAATAACTCTTCTAGGTTCTACAATGAGATTCAACCAGTCTGTATTTCATTAAGAGGTATAGAAGCAAGGAAAAGAAACCAGGAACATGCCTGCTGACTGAGGCTTGTTTTGTGTGCAGGCTGTGGGGTAACCTTGTTCACCATGATGAAATAAAAATGTACTTTGTATTTTTTAAATATCTATTACAACAAGAAATGAACTAGAACAAGAAGAATGAAAACTATGCTTGCTTGCTTGCTTGCTTGCTTGCTTGCTTTATTTATGTATGAGTAAGTCTTCCTTTCTGTAGCCCTGGCATCCCTGGAATTTGCTCTGTAGATCAGGCTGACCTCAAACTCAGAGATCCACCTGCCTCTGTCTCCTGAGTGCTGGAATTAAATACATGAACCACCATAACCAGTGAAATCTATGCATTCTAATGTATCCTTTTCTCATTGGATTTTCTTAAACCTTTAAATCATAGTAAATAAATCCAGTAACGTTTGAAGATATTGAGGCACATTTGTACATATTTATGAAAGCTTTTGTTTCTTAAAATGACTCCAAGAAATGTTGGTTACATACATTCTTAAAATATTCACTTATTAATTCTATTTATGTGTCTAAGTGTATAGGCTTGCGTGTGTGTGTGTTTGTGCACCGTGTATATGCAGTGTCTGTAGAGTGCAGAAGAGGATGATAGGTCCCCTAGAAATGCAGTTACAGACAGTTGTTAGCTGTCATATGGGTGCTCTGAATCAATCTTGGATCTTCTGGATGAGCATCCAAAGCTCCTAATTATTAAGCCACCTCTCTAGGCCCCTGGTTATATACTTTTTAATTCAAATGGTTGAATTTTATTTTATGAGTGTTAGTCTACATGTATGCATGTGCACCACATATATACATGGTGCCTGTGGATTAAGAAGGCACTGAATTTCCTGGAACTGGAGTTAACACATGGTTATGATTCTCCATTCAACAAGAACAATGAGTGGTCCTAATAGCTAATTCATCTTTCCAGCCGAGTACATAATTTTAAGGAAGAATATACAAATAATTCAGTTTATAGCTCCTACTGTTAGCATTTTTGGAGCTATAAATGAAATTTCTTCCCCTGGGCTAAGTATTTTGAAATTAAGTTTACTTTTGGTCTTTAAAAATATTTTAAAATAATTAAGTGTAGTATAATTACACACATGCAAATATTATGCTTAGATTGTGGAAATCAACACACCCATCATCTTGATCATTGTTTCAGAATTTAAGTTTTCAAAATGGAAAATTTTATTGGGGCCACTACATTAGTCAACTCTGCTTATAACCTCACATTGACTTGGTGCTATGACTGGGTGATTGTATCTCAAGTACCTCTGTGTGGTTAAAAAAAAATCAATAGTTTGTGATCTAGTTGCTATCTCTCCACAGATGTCAGCCTTTGGGGATTGAGGAGGAGCATCTGAGTTCCCCGCATGAAGTGTTTGGAAATGGTTTTATCCATTTTGGGGTCATATTTCCAGTTGTTTCTATTGACGGCTTCTATTGCTTATCCCACGCCACCCTCTTCAGCATTTTAATATGGTTCCCAGCAGCAGCATCGTAGGGAGCTTATAGATCTTTAGATTTATACTTAAATGATATCATGGGACTGACAGTTTCCTAGTTCTTGGCCTCTTTGGTGTATACGTGACCATTTGTTAGACCATCCAGCCTGTGGTCATGTGATGAGACCCACTGTCTCTCCCTTTGGAACTGTATATGCATTCGATTGGCTCTACTCTTTTGGAGAGCTGTGGCTGAAGCATGGTTTGTGGGTGTGGTCCGAGCTCAACTACAAAGGAAAAGAGCCCAGTCAGGAGGGCAGGCTCTAGACTGAGGTTTCTGGATATTGAGTTGCGTAAGTCATAAAAGCAGGAGAAACCTTAGCTTGTAGACTAGACCTCTCAATTAGAGGCTGCTTATAGGATCCTCCCCCAAGAGATGACACTGAAGATATTTAGAGCACTGGTGTGGATAAGACTACTAACCCTGTGTATGCTTTGTGAAGATACGCCAAATGTGAGATACTCAGCCTCTAAGTCAAAATTGCAACTACGTCATTTAACATTGAGATGAAGGAATCTAGAGGCTGTGATGCACATATTTTTTTTTCTCTAGAAATGTCAGTGATCAAAATCATTAAATTTACTTCCTATATTATCTAGCAATACTAACAAATATTACATTTGATAACAAAAGATAAAACCAGTATCTCTATGATAGGATTTCCATGTAACTGTGGGAGTCTTTTGTTGTTGTTGTTCATGTTTTGTTTTTTATTTTGTTGTTGTTTTGACACAAAATCTTGTTACTTGACTAAGACTAACCTCAAAATCTGTATGTAGTTGGGACTGGCCTTAGAAAAAATGAAGCTCTTTAGAATAGAGTATGAAATTACCTTCTGGAATGCTTATGGCGTGCATTTGTTCCGAGAGTGTGGGTAGGTCTGCTTTCAGTGGGTATCGGAGCTTTGAAAATCTTTTCTGGTTAAGTTTAGAATAAGATTTTATCCTACTGTTGGTAAAAGTAATATCCCTTTGCATTGGTGTGCTGCTCTTGGATTCCTTCAGGGGGTTCCTAAGAACATTGCAACAAATTTACTTGAAAGATCTAATCTTCTTTTGATCAGAGATTAGTAAATTAGGCAGCCTGTCTAAAAATTAGAAAGCTGAGAGGCAAACACAGGAAGTTTTTTTGTGGGCCCCCAAAGGAATGAAGACCTTAGAAGCAGAACAGACATCAATTGGACATTCAGATAATTCCCTCATGGAGTTAGAACACAGAGTTCATTAGCATGGAGGCGAGGTATATAGCTCCTCCTCTAATGCTTTCTTTTCCTATTCAGTTCTGAAAACTAGTCTTCAAAGTTGAACTTGATCATGTAGCACCTAAGATTGGCCGCACCTCCCCTGTTTGATCAGGTCTACTGCAGTTAATGGCAGAGCTTAGATACTTAGAAAATGGACTTCACAAATTTTGTTTAACTGGCTTTGTTTTGTTCGTTTTGTTTTACTTCTGGTATGCTTTCTAAACATTTGTACTTAAGATTCAGATATTTTCTTCATGGTGTGAGTTTCCTGCCATGTGTTTCTCAGTTATTTTTTTACAGCTTTGAGCCTGTTACCACTTTTCATGAAGTTCTTACAGAACTGAAACTACCAACCTTTTGGCTGTCAGTTGTGAATTTTTATATTTCCTTGTTGACTTTGTTTTAATGACCCCCCTTTTTTTTTTTTAAAGTATAGCACTTCCACATTATATCTTCAGGTCTAATCCAAGTTTCCTTGTAATCTCTTCTGGATTTTAAAAGCCCTGGTTATGATCTTGACAGTAATTACAGTTAATAGATACATAATTTGTTTCTGGGTCTATCATGTCATTCACTATTCCTAATGCTCTAGGGAGTGGTTGCTGCCCCTAGCTTGTTTTGCAGATGTGGAACCTGTGGTACAGGGAAGTTAGGAGGTTTGGCTAAAGGATGAAACAATAAGAGCTGGCACTTGAACCATGGGGTCCCATTCCTATGCCATTTGTCATTGTTCCATACTTCCTCAGAGTAGTGCATTTAAAAGGTGCTTTAAATATAAAGTTATCAATGGAAAGCATCATGAAAAACACAAGATGCATGCAATGCTTTCTTAAAATTTAGTTTAATCAAATAAAAAATATTGATTCCCTCTCTATTACTCAGTGATTATGGTCATCTGAAGATGCATCAGATGATCTGGAATCAAATTTTTCCGTTATTACATACTTAGGCCAACATTTTGGTATAGTATTTTTGCTTAGCCATGCATAGCTGAAAGTGTATTTCAAAATCTTTGCATATATGAGCAAGGCTGTATTAATGGTGAAAAGGTAGTGTTAAATATATAGTTTGATAGTGTTGTAGCTACTCTTATCAGGATAGTCCCCGTTAGAGTCTCTATTGCTATGATAAAACATCATGAGCAAAATCAGCTTGAAGAGGAGGAAAGGATTTATTTCATCTTACAGTTTGTAGTCCATCAAGCAAGGAATTCAGGGTAGGCACTAAGACAAGGACACATGCAGAGGTCCTGGACAAATGCCAGTTACTGTCATGCTCTAATTTCATGTTTAGTTTGCTTTCTTCATATACTCAGGCCCACCAGCCTAAGGGTGGCACTGGCCACCATGGGTTGGGCTCTGTTACCTCAATCACTAATTAAGAAAAGGTACTACAGGCTTGCCCACAGTTTCAGTTGATGGGATCATTTTCTCAGTTGAAGTTCCCTCTTCCCACATCACTCTAGCCTGTGTCAAGTTGACATAAAACTTGCCAGCACAGGGATTCTTTCAACTTACTGCACTAGGTTTAACAGATTTACTATTTATGGTCTTCATCCAGTGCCTAAGAGAAATGAATGTAACTGGAAGACAATTAACTTACTACATGATGTCACAAAACAATGCGTATAATTGTGTCAGTGTACGTGGACTTTTAGAGAAACATTTAAATTCTGTTTACATGTATGTAAATTCCTCATTTACTCAGACAGAATTTTCTCAGCAGGGAATACACTTCCAAAGTTAGCTCAACATCATATACATTTTATTTATTTAAGAGCTATCAGAATATCAGAATACTTTTATCTCTGGTGTGTAAACTCAAGGCAGAGCAATTTACCTCAGAAACAAAGAATTAAAAAGACACTGTAGCAAACTTTTAGAGACAGCAGAATCTCACTTTGGTGATTCTAGGGCTTTCGAACGGAAATAATTCCTCATGAGGATTTGGTCATAAGAACAGTTGGGAGCAATGTCCAGGTCTAGGCAAGTTGTTGACCCTTACTTCAGGAGTGAAATGTGGCTGTGGGTGACACCTTGAATGCTGGCTTCAGGAGAACTCAACTCTAAAAGCAAGCTCTGTAACACAGGCTGATCTATGATGTGGTTTAAGTAAGTGAGAAGAAAATAGATGTCTTACTCTAAAGGATAAGTCAGCGGCTTAAGCCTGGCTGTTCATCTGAGTGAATTTGTAAGGCTTTGAAAAGTATATTTCCTTCTCTAGACTGTGGCTCAGCTCCAGGGTATACTGCCAAGAAGCTGTGTAGTGGATTTAATGGATGTTCAGGTTTGGATACGGGTATGAAAAAAGGCCCTTGCCTTGCTGTCTTCCACTATATTCTCCACAAGGAAGATTTGGAGAAATAATGTTTTTTCCATCCATTAAATTTCAAAATGGCTTTGTCTCCTTTTCCATAAGGAAGATATTTTAAATATCATGAGTATGGAAACATGGTTGTATTCTATATCTCCTTTTAACTTTAGGGTGTACTAACTGTTCTTTCATCAAATACGTTTTAGGTTTCCATATGGAAGCAGATAGATGCCTGATTTTGTCTTTAACTACAACAACAAAAAAATACCTTCTTCATCAGAGAATTGGCAATAGGGATGGAGACAGTGCAAATCCTTAGCTGGCAAGTTGCCCTGCTGGTCCTTTCCATGCTTGCCATTATTGTTGCTTCTTTCTGCAGCCTTGTCAGGTGCTGTACTAACCACTCAACCTACTCTTTCATCAATCTTCTTGAACGCTCTACAGGAGAGCTATTTCACAGCCCTGATTTTACAGATTAGGGAACTAAGAGTGTCAGGATTTTGTATACGTGGTACAGGACACTCAGTCTAGAATAGGTAGGGTAGTGCTGTGAGCTGGGTCTTACTGCAGACTCTGAGCATTTTAAAAAGCTACATTGTTGTCCTAGTTAGCTATAGCTATCAACTTGATACAGCTTGAAGTCATTTGAGGGACATTAATTGGGGAACTGTCCACATCATATTAGCCTGGCCATGTCTATGAGGAATCATCTTGATTAGACATTAGTGCAGGAGGGTCTAGTCCACTGTGGGAGGCTCTAACCCTACACAGTGGTCCTGGGATGTATATAACACTAACTGATCAGAGAACCAGAGAGCCAGTGAGTAACATTCCTCTGGTGCTTTCTGCATTAGTTCTCTGGAACTTGAGTGTTTGGCTTCTCTTGATGACAAACTAAAACCTGTAAGCTAAAATAAACCTTTATCTCCCTAGTATTTTTTTGTTGTTGTTGTTGCTGTTGTGATGTGTATCATGACAACAGAAAATCAAGCTAGTACAGACATGTATAAACTTTCACATGGGATTCTGAAGATCTCCTGCACAGGCTTGAGGCAGAGGAAAAAACATCCAATTGAAGATATTTTATTTTGAAAGTCATAATTATTGATGTTCAAAAGCATTGAACTAGTTCTTCATTCCCAACAACTTCCAGCTACTAGTTGTTGTTGGGAATTATAGAAATTGAATATTTTTCTAGTCTGAATTGTTCTAAGTATCATAGTGGTGGAAGGTAGTATATGTTTGTTTTAAAATAGAGATAACATTTATAATTTGGGAAAAAGCCTGACAGGCATTTGAAGAAATAGTTTATATATATATGTGTGTGTGTGTGTGTGTGTGTGTGTGTGTGTGTATGTGTGTGTATGTATGTATGTATATAAAAGAACACAGCTTAGGTTTTTGACCTTATGTAGAATGAGTTGTAAAAATGTTTTTTGGAGTTGAAAACATAAAAAGTAAAAGGTCAAATTAATATTAAATGTAATTTTAAATGTATTACCGAGCTGAAAAGATACCAAGGGAAATATTTAGAGGTCAAATATTAAAAAATGAGCAGTCCAGAGAAAAAGTCAGAGAATTTTGTATTGAGTGAGCTTTCCTGACACAACTCTGGAAATGGTCTCAAAGTGAAAGGTTATAAGGAAACAATGCCTCCCCTACAGACGAACCTTAGTAAAGCTTGAGGAACAGAGCACAGATAAAGACACTGGAAATGGGTATAAATATACCTGTGATCACAACAAACATTAATGTACTGTGATTTTGGTTCAAAGACAAAGATTGTTACACTGAATAAAGAAAAGTCACCATTATATGATGCTCACAAGTTCAGTGCCTAAAATATGTCTTCAAGTGGTTAAAAGAAAAAAAGAAAAAACAATTACTAGCCTCTCTGTCAAAGATGAGAAAAACATTTCTAGAGTCTTAAAAAGGTCACTGCAATTCGGAAAGAGATACAAAAATTCTATATTTTATGTGCTCCAAAGCCTATTTTAAACAATTTAGAATAAAGTTAAAATGAATTGAATTAGAAAATAAAAGTTAACAAATGAAGCTCACAGTACATTTGAACGTGATTGTCTTTCTCATTGATTGACCAGTAAGGATTTGAGCCACAGCTAGCAGATGTGACAATTTTGTGCTATATTGTACAACTCTATTGTTGAATACACAAAGTCTTAAATATTATTTTTAAAAACTAGGTACATACTTTCACATAGATAATGCTGATGCTGCATTTGTGCCAAGAATTTTTTTTTAAAAAAATGATGATAGAAAATTACATTGAAAAAATTTAGTTTTAAACCTCTCTTACCATCATGAGAGACCCAGAATACCTTTATTGCAATACCCTTAACCCTTTGTCCACTCCAATCTTGCTTACAAGAGTGTTACAGTAAAGAACACAGACAAGAGAAATGGTGGGGTGGAAAGACAGGTGAGAATATAAGGAAGCACTGTAATAATCCCGACACAGGTCATGTGTTGCAAACTCAGAAAACACTGAGATGGAAACTGGGGAGACAGGGACCAGACTAGGAGGAAAGATTCCAAAGTATGGTTAAACCAGACCAACAATTGACTCTCTTAGCCTTGCAAATGTAGACCTTTCCATGAGAGGACAGAGAGAGAGAAGGAAGAGAAAGAGAATTCTTGGCACTTGGATGGTGTTAATCCAGAATGTTCTCTAACAGCCCATGAGTTAAAGGCTTCCTGGCCAGAATGGTAGTATGTGGAGAAGCAGGGCCTAGTGGGAGGTCTTGGGTACTATCCTAAAAAGGGAACTGTGGGACCCTAGCCTCTCCTTCTCTCTACTTTTTTGCCTTTTGAGTGCCAGGAGGTGTGGACAGCTTGTTCTCTACATACTTCATAAATGAACTTCCCCATCCAAAAGCAATAGAGTCTTCAGGCCACAGGGGAAACCACTCAACAGTGAACCCACATTTTCCCCTCTGTTAAGTGAATTAGCTCAGATATTTGTTATAGTATCAGAGACCGGGCTAACAGACAACAAAGGAGAAAAGGGTGGAGCTAATTTTAAGATTCTGTAAGACAAAGACAGCCACAACTTTTCTTGCAGCTAAGCAGTAGACCTGAACACCCACCCACCTCTTTACATTTCCTAGATGGACAGAAATCTGGGCCTTTAAACTATACATTTGTCAAATACCCAACATCACAAACTGAACAGCAAGAGTAGCACCTTATAGATCTAGTCATTATAATGCAGTCCTGAAGTTTCATACAAATCAATGAAAATAATACCCTACCTTGAAAAGCAGTCAGAAAGTATGAGAAAACAGTGTTTACACTCTAAACAAAATGAAAGACACTCAAACACTTGAGGATGGGAAAAGAACTATTTAATCAGGAATTTGTTATTTAAATGAGAATTCGGAGGGGAAAAAATGGAAAGGGTGAAAGAAATCATGTGTAGACCTCAGTAAATTAATGAAAGAAAAATATGAAATCATTTTGGCAATGAAGACCTCTGATGGACACTAGAGGAATAGACTCAAATTGAAAAGGAGGTTATCAAGGAATCGGGAACCTGCGGCACATCACAAATTACAGACACACGATAAGTCACAAACTAAAAGGAGGGATGAAAGCCTAATATTTGTATTGTTTGAAGAAGGAAAAAACAATTATGGAATTAGTATTTGAAACTATAACCTCCCCAAACACCCTAGAAGTAGAAAAAATAAACCCCACATTTTCACGAAAAGTTAGTTTGCTACTATCGATTTACTTATTTAGCCTATTTTAATGGTAAGTCCTCAAGGACAATCTAGTCTATGATCTAGTCTTCTTTGGAGGCAAAATTGAGAATAGGATTCTATTTACCCATATTTGAAGCAAGATCGGATCTGTGACCACCATTTTCAGGGAAAGATAGGATGTAGTATTCAAGCCAGTTGCCAAACATAAGGCCTTAGAAAGCAGCATTTAGCAGACCAGAGTCTGGTGCATGTTATGGCTGGTTTTGAGGATTCCACCCAGTAGTGAGCTAAAGTCACTTGATGCCTGGAGAAACTTACGGGCTAAAAAATAAATGAATATGCTGCGATTCAAAGGTAGGATGAAATATCCCAACTAAAAATGTCAGACGAGAGACAAGAGGCAAGTAGGGAAACTGTTTGTTGTACGGGTAATAGAAATAAACGAGGCCGAAGCACTCCACGACTGTTCGTGACAACAGCAAGAGTAATGATTCTAAGCACTTCTGTGTGCCAGCCACTGTTCAGAGCACCTCAGAAAGGGCTTAAGTTCTTTCAATTGTGGGATGTGAATGCTGTTACTAATCATGTTACAGGGAAGAGACTGGAGCTCAGAGAGGTGGCACGGTAACAGCCCGGAGTTGGCAGGAGGTGGGAGGGGAGAAGAGGAAGGCGATCTGTAAATATTTGCTTGTACCCATAAATCATGGAGCCCAGTGACCAAAATGTCCTAGGATTGTCTTGACTCCATATATTTTGTTGTAAGTCTATTTACTTGGAACTAAATTATCTTACTGGGTTTTTTATCTTGACATGCAGTAATGATCCGTCCTATTTAAAGGAGACCTTATTCCAAGAGAACAATAGTTTCTTAAACCAAAAATACAGGGTGTTTTGTTAGTATTAAAGCATTTAATATTGTGTACCTGTACAACTTGAAATAGGAGTAGCTTTAATATTTCTGTTTTTAATTTGTGCGTGAGCGTGAGCATACGTGGCTATGTCTTCAAGCATGCTTGCTGCATGGTGCATGCAGAAGCCAGGGGACAAATGTGTAAAGTTAGTGCTCTCCTTCCTCCTCTCTGGTTTTTGGGGATCAAATCAGGTGTCAGGCCCTTACAGTGTCTTTACTCACTTACTTCTTTTTTTTTGGGGGGGGGAGGAGAAGGGTAGAGAAAATAGCTTTTAAAAATAATAAAATGTAGGATTTCGGAGTGTTTTTTTCCTGTTGTAGTTACATATAGATCTTTGGAAAAGTTATAAAATATTTATCTTTTAGGTATGCCAGTCCCAGAAATCTCTTGAATGGGATCTGAGAGAAATAGCATAAGACATCTTCACTGGAAACTAGCACAGTAGTGGTGTTCAAAATGTATTATGCAAAAGAAACTCAGTAGAGTTTTAATAAAGATATGTCCCCCCCACTCCTTTTAACTTTATTGTAATTTACTTGTGATTAAAATATTCTTTATCTAGGTCAGCATATCATAATCTAAGATTTCCAAAATTAATGATCCTGTACTTTCTCAAGGTATTTCTCAGACAAAGACTAGAGTTTCTAAGTAGCCAAAGAAACAGGAGATTGAAACTGAAGTTTTGGGCAACATCAAGCCACGCCCCTTGCCCCCAACAGGGCTATTGTTCTGATTATTTTTCACTAACTGTGATCATTGAAACAACTAGAAGGTTTGATTCTTTGCTGCGGCATGAAAAGAGGAAGCACTCATTAATTGTGCGCGGAGATGGTTTCCCACACAGTCACCATAATGCACCACAGCCTTCACGTTCCAAAGCTAGAAACCTGAGAAGGAGCCATAGTCCTCCAGCCAGCAACAGATGGTTACTGTTTAGATGAGGGCAACCGCTGCCTCTCATCTGTGAAGTGACTTTAGGTGGGGGTGAGGGAATGGGTCTGGCGGGTTAGAGCCAGAGAATGAGCTAGTAGCAAGACGAAGCCGAGGGGAAGGCATAAGCCAAGGGTCTTGCTTTGTTTGTTCTTGTGCGATCCTTAATCACACTCACATGGCAGGTTGTATTTTTCTGTCTCCTTCTCCGCCTCATGGGGAGGGGGAGGGATGAATGGAGGAGGGCAAGGCACACTGTTGAAATGTGTTGTGTGTTGGCATCCGCAAGTGCATTTTGCTCTGGGAGAAGTTTGTGGCTTGTTTTCTGCTTGCTTGAATAGAACCTTTCCAAGTTTGCCAAGCCTGCAGTTAATGTGGTCAAGGGATTTATTATGAAATGTACTAAGTCTTGGCATGGAGCTAATTGCATAGAACAAGAAGCGTGTTAGAGGCCTGGGCCTGAGAAGCAACACATGCAGGAAGCATTCTCTTTCTGATGCTGATGAAAGAGGTTTTGTGTAGGGAATGTCTGCGTGTCTGCACTTATTGCTAATGAGGTAGCCCCCAACTCAAAGTTACTTGTTAGAATAATTGTGGTATTTTTTTTCTCTTTTGTATTTTTTTTGTCAATGATTGGCAGTTGAACAATGATGAATATATACAAACTATTTCTCACCTTCTATATCATAAATAAGTTTATGGTACATACACAGACACACACACACACGATCAAATTATATTCTGATCTAGAATGATTCTTATAGAAAGATAAAGGCAACAACTGCAGAAGTTGTATTATTTGTCTTGGGTTTGCTATAATAAAATAGATTTAGTAGTTTAAAGAATAGAAATTTATTTTCTCATAGTTCTGGAAGTGGAATGCCAAGATCAGGATGCAACCCAGCTGGGTTGTTGTGAGGGTTGCCTTTGTAGTTTGTAGATGGCCACACTATCCCTGTGGACTCATATAGCAGAAAGAGACAGAGGATGGTCTGTAGTGTTTCTCTTAGAAGGGCACTGATTCTGTCCTAGGGGCCCCGCTCTCAGGATCTCACCTAAACCAAGGCACTTGTAAAGGCTCCTTCTACAAGTACATCCCCTAATGGGCAGGACTCTAGTTCCAGTTAGAGCCAGAGGTATTTAAAGGGCCATGTTGTATCTTCTTAAACCCAGAGCACGCTCCTAAACCTTTTCATTCATTTCACAATTAATCTGGTTGAATAATTGGTGATTTTTCCTGGACTGGTATTTTCTTGTCTGAGTTTTCCTACGTTTATTAGGATATTCAATATATACATTGTGGTTTGGAGGTGCTTAGCGCTCAGTCTGTTCGTCAACCATGTATTGAATGTTGGGTACCCAGAATGCTTTCAGTACTTTCCAAGTCTACAGACAGCTTATAGCCTATCACTCCTAAGTGTAGAGTAAAACAGAAGGGTCTGGTTTAATGCAAACCTACATGCTTGTTTGGAATGCAATTGCTGCTGATAGCGTGCTTGGATTCTGGTAACAATATCTTGTTAACCAGGTCCATTAAGTAAGTAAATGCAAAGTTTCAATGATGTCTTCTCAGTTCAGTAATTTTCCTGTGTACAGAAAGCTAAATTTTCTGTGTACTTAAATAGTAACTGGGGAAGGAGGATTATTAAAGTGACTTCCATCACTTGGTTAACATGAGTATTTCTGTTACTCGTGGTTTTGCAATAGCAATCATCCTGCACTTAAGACTGAACAGCAGTGGCCGCAAATTCCAGTCCTGGCACAGCACAGAGGAAATGTTGGGATGAAAGTATGCAGGATTTCAGGGGAGCAAGAGGTAACATTAAAAAACAGAATGGCTAAGAGGTCATTTATGTGCCCTCTATACCTCATGGCAGATTCATGAATATGCCAGGCTTTCCACATCAGGTAGCACTGTCATCAGAAGCCAGGGATTGGCACTGAGCAGGGTGGGAAGAAACCTGATGCATTTCAGAAGAAGCATTTGCTTGCTTGCTCCTTCATTCCCTCTTTATTTACTCCAGTTTTCCTGTACTGGGGGCACTGTGACATATATCATGAAAGTGAGAAGGAGGGGAAAGGGGGAGGGAGTGAGGGAAAAAGAAGGGGTAGGGGCAGGAGGTGGAGATGGTAATTGTTATAATCACTACGTCATTTCTGATTTACTCAATATTAAAAATGAGTCCTCCCCCACATTTCTTGCCCCTCAGGAATGAAGATACTAACCTGACAATAGTCTTCATTTGAATCAACACTGATGTGGGGAAAAGTCACATAAACACATAAGTGCCCTTACGTACCAAGTGCAGTAACTTGAGGTTTCATTCAGATCTGAATGAGAATTAATATTCAAGGAACACATACATTTCTAAACAGTCATAAGAATTCTCATGTCCTTGTAGAGTGTCACTGCCAGTGTGATGGTGATCAGGAACCAGTGCCCATGTTCTAGGAGTCTGTTTGCACCCCAGCACAACTGAATCTAAGTTTATAAGAGTTTTACATAATTTCAATATACGTTGAAGTTAGAGAACCTTAAATACCAGTCTTGACTTGTATTTAGAGTTGTATGTTGTGAGGCTTTACATTTTCTCATAGCATTTATTGAGCATAAGGACTTATCACTTATGTACCAGGGACTATCCTGGATGCTGAGTATAAAGAAGCATAATGAAAGTCACAAGTGATATTTGAGCAAATGCTACAACCCAGTGAAGCAGAATTTGTATCGATGGGGAAAGAAGACATTAGCTTTCAACCACTCCACGAGAGGCTTGCAAGTGTTTAATCAGAGGCATTGGCAGGAAATAGCTTAAATTATTTTCTCAGTCTGTCAACTTTTGAATAGATAAATTACTAGAGATAGGTCATTGAAGGCCCAAATGATTCAGTAAATCCCTTTAAAAGGTGTGGGTGCTTTGGTTCATTCTGTTGCCGCTATATAAGTTTTTTTTGTCTTAAGTGTTGACTTTTCTGTTCTAAACCTTGGTTTCTTCATCTGAAAATGGGGAATATTAGTCATGCAAAGTAAGATGACGTGAGCACTAAAGCCAGAGTTATGATGTCCAAAAAGTTTATCATTAGTGATTATAAGAACAAATTAATTTTTCTTGATTTGTTATAGCTAATTTAGTAAAAGAAAAATATAGCAATGAGATTCATGCTTAAAACAAAAAAAATCTTTCTCTCTAATGAGTCCAAAGTATGAAGGGCTAGAAAGAAAAAGTAATGTCATCATGTCCAGACTGAAAAAATATTTTTCCTTTCTTAAAAGAGGAAAATTTGCAAATGGATCATTCTTTTGGCTCCAGACTTTGCCCTGAGTTTACATCAACCCGAAGACAGGCTCTCTCTGTCTGTAGTAATGGGCCATTTTAGTCCTTAATGAGGCTTCAGCCCAATACCCTTTAAATGGAGGAGCAGGAATCTTATGAGATATAGAGTCTTTACCCCACTGTGTATGGGCTTCCTACCAAAAAATCAGTGTGCTTGCTACTTCAGAAAACATGGGGTCCTATTTCTGTCATATTGTTATTTCCTAAATTCATGAACCATATTTCAGTATACCACTAAGAAAGAGTGTCGAGTCTTCTATAAACAGAAATTAAAATTGGATTTCTCTAATCAGAGAAAAAGAAATGTGCTTTATTCAGGCCTCAGGAAATTGGTTCACTTGTTTTATAGCTGGAGTCTCACTTCAGGAAAAATTCCTTGGTGCCTTTCCATTCTTGTAAAATGGTGCTCTGAGAAGCAGCGGCAGCAGAAGGAAGGCACAGGGTACATGGGAGGCGCTACAGGAAGCAGCATGGTGGGGAGAGCCCACCACCGTGTAGCTGTCAGAGCTGGGTGACAGAAATGTGCCACTCAAGGCAAACAGTTCACATTTGTTGTCCTTGGCCAATCCCGAGCACCTCATGATAATGTAGTTATTGAAACTGAATTTGGAAATAGTAATGTTGTTCTCGTATTTCATCTAAAATCTCTGCTGCCAGGTCCCACCTAGGAGGGATCGCAGACGTTCATAAGCAGGCCACTGCTAGTATTTTGGGAACCCCATAAGAAGGACCATGAAATGAAATCTTGTAACAGCAAAGCTTAGCCAAAACAACCCAGTCTCCATTTTCTTTTCCCGATTCTAACCCTTGCTCCTCATTCTTCTCACCAATACTTAGGTGGTATTCTGTGTGTGTGTGTGTGGCGTCACCCTGGTCTCTTTGACCTTGGCAATTCATCAGGGGTTAACAATTTCACATAGATCAACCACTGTGTGCTGTGAAACAGTCTTCCAATATACTGGCACAGACCAGGTTTTTTTTTTTTTAATTTCAATAGTAAGTAAGCATTTGTAACCTGTTTCTCCACTCTGTTTCCCTCAACAAACAACCATTATGGCAAACAATACTGTGAGGGGTTGGGGGAGGGTAGTGAGAAAGCCCTGTTATGATTCTATGTCGGGATTTCAATAGTCTCAGTAAATGTGGTTCTTGTCATCTTGAGCACTTGGTTTTTAAGTATTGATTCTTCTAAGAGTTTCCTTTTGGCAATACTTGTTTTACACATTGGCCTTAGTGAAACGGTTTAAAAGTCTTCATAAAAATAAGCAGGCATTTCTAAAACTTTTAAATCCTTATTCTAATTTTTAACTATCTTTAATCCAACATGGTAATCTTGCTTATCAGCTTCTGAGAGAACCAACTCCTCTGCATCAACACTGTTTATTTTTTCCTTTCTATATTCGCATGCCCTTAAAGTAGCCATGTAAACAAAGTATGCCCCTTTGATAAATATTGGAACTTTTTTTTTAAATTCACGATGAAACTAATTTCCTCCTACAATGTCTCCAAGTATTAGTCAGAAAAGTTTTTCTCCAGGCACCACGGTACAAAGTAATAACAGCAGAAAAGAAAACAGTTAAAATGAATTCTTGAAGGCACCTTCTCTTCTCCTTCAAAAAGCTTGGTAATAATCGTGTTCAACATTTAACATAAACTTGTATCACAAGAGTCCTCTTTTCTGCTGGGTTTTACAGTTGTACATCTAGTCTGAAGTTGAAAATGTCTTTGTTCTTGAAAGAAAAATACCCCACGTTGCTTAGATTGATGGTACTTTAAGACATGTTTATTCAAAGATGGCAGCTGAGGGGTGAGCAGGCTAAATGGTTCACATTAGAGATCATTGCGTCTACACAACAGAGGCAGGCAGTGAGCTGTTTATAGACCTGCCTTCAATTTTATTTGATTTACAATCTATGAGAGAATTTAAATGCTTGGTCTGTAGTTTTTAAACAAATATGAAGATTTTAGACAAACATACTCATTCTCAAAAACCAATTCATGAAGACAATTTAGTCTTCTACAAGTCAGCTCTGTTATGAAATTGTAGGTTCGGATTCTTTCAGGAGTTGATCCATAGGGATATTGGTTCAAGTAAAATTGTTGAGATCTTAGACACAATTCATTGGTTGAATCTGAATATGTCCTGCTTCAAAGCAATCGTTAAGCCATTCTATGAGTATTCTTAAATATACAGAATTGACTGTACCATGTGTTTTATTGCTAAAATGCTATATCAAAACAGAAAACTTAAAAGGTTAGGAAATGTGTAGCTATTTGTGGAATGTCCATAAGAAGCTACTGATTGACACTTGAATTACATCTTTTGATGACCCAAATATATATTCAAAATTTTTTTTGACCATGATCACCAGTGTAACTACTCCGATGGGGGGGGGGGATTAGCAATCCTCTAGCAAGGATAACAGTTCCAGCCTTTCTTCATCTAGAAGTCTCCTTTACATTCAATCATGCAGTCATAGGTAACAGCTCTTTGGGGATTTATAAAAATATCTGTTATTTCTAACTTGGTGGATAAAAATGAATGGTACCTTTTTCTTGGTGTTTATAAAGTGTTTATAAATGTTAAATCTCTTATTGCTTTGTTGAAAATGATGTAATTTATTAAATTACTCAGACAAAATTGTGCATGTGTAGTCCATGAGTTCTCACTATTTTTGGCAATTAAATCAAGGCTTGGCTATCAGAATATCTGGTGTGGAATATCTGTTCTTCTACAGAAGGAATTTCTTGAAAATGGAGATTTTGAATCTCACACTTGAAAGATGATTTTGTGCATCTAATCCCTTGATGTCTCAAATTTGTTCTGTTCAGATGTGAAAGCTGAAAATTAGCTCTAATTCGACCATGACCATGACTTTTCTTCAAGAAAAGTCTTGTGTACTTTCCTTGACTATATTCTCACACTAGAAACTTCTCAATTCATAATTGCTTCACAAGTTAAGTGTTCAAGTACAGGCTGTTCATGAATTGATGCTATAATCCTAAGTGAAAAAAGTATTTTAAAACAACTGTGATAATACATCCTTTTGTGGATTTTAAAGTGCTAGATCTTTACAAGAGCTGTTCTTTCCCTTTTTCCTTATAAGGGAAATTAGGGCACAAGTCCATTTGCAGAAAATTGCAGACTTTTAGATCATTAGATTATTCTAAGAAACAATTAGTTGGCCAAACTAAAACCATATTGTGATGTGTCAGTTGTATGCTGAATGAAGCGAAGTGGGATACATATGGTGCATTGATTTTTAAGACGATCTTGAGTATCTTTTTATAGCAGGCAGTATCTATGGTGGTCTAATTAATTCAGTACCTTGGTCTAGTCACAAATCCTGAAGTCTTAGAGGGGAACCTGAGACATTTAACCCACTGAGCTGTGCAAATGTCAATAGTAGTCAGTCACAATGGGTTTCAGGCCTTTATCACTGCTCTCTGAGGCTTGCAGACAGGAGGCAGTGCTCATTGCCTGTGGCACCACTGGGCTCTGCTGTTGGCTCATCACCATGATAGAGCTAGTAACTGGATTTTGTCCCAGATTTCTCAGCTCATGTAAAGTGATTTTAGCTGTTTTGGGTGCTCCCAATTATAAATTAATGGTAGTAAGATCTGTTTCTGTGTGTTCCATGGCATTTAAAGTCATTGTAGATATCATAGTACCTTTGAAGACAAATAGGTGTTTTAGCTTGTAAGATACTGTTTTTATGTCTTTGAGCCACTGAGAAAACTTTTATACTTGTCAGCTTCTGTAGTGCACTTAAAGACATTAATATTCACATTCTTTATATAATACGTATTACTAAGCACATTTTTTGTGATTAATTGTTTTATAAATCATTTCTATAGATGTTTAAGACATCAAGTTAAGGAAACATGTGTTTCTTCTCCTCCCCTCTACTTGATAGTTTGATTATTTCTGGATTTTGATACATATAAGTGATAGTGGGACATCTAATGTCATAGACCTTTATCTGATTCTGACAAATCCTGGTATCAAGTCTTAGTGGAAGAATTAATGTATGAAAGAAGAGACATATTTTAATGCTGTTGATAATTCCTAGCAACCCATTTCCTGGAAGACCTACGGGAACTTTAAACTTGCCCTTTCGGACTAGGAGGTTTTCATACTTTAAACACTTTTGTTTGTTTGTTTGTTTGTTTTGTTTTACATCAAAATCTTTCAAAACTACTTCCCAGTCCTCCCACCATACTCAGATGGAATCCTTCATTCCCCCCACCCCTTTAGCTGCCTCTCCCAGATTTACCAATTTGAAATTTCAATGGAATATTCTGAATTGGTAACAGAGACATTTATCTTAGTTCCCTGAGGCAGCTGTAAGAAAGTGCTGTCTCACACACTCAGTGTGACAGAAGTTCAAGTTCTGAGTGAAAATTGAAGTGTCATCAAAACTGTGTGCCTTCCATGTTCCATGAGGCAGTTCATCCCTAACCTCTCCTGGCTTCTAGTGGCTGCTGCCACTCCTTGTGTTGACGACTCATTACACAAATTTCTCCTCACATCTCATTCCTTCCAGTTCTGAGTATTCAATCTTTCTGTCCTCCATTTCAATAGACATGTGGATGGCATTTAGGGTCCACCTAGAAAATTCTACAAATAATATTTCTGTTGCTACATCCTTAACCTATTCACACCAGTAAATATAGCTTTAAAAATAAGGTTAAACATTTAGAATCCAGAATCAGGGTCTTTGTTGGTAAGATGCTATAACACTTTGTTCATGATATCAGTTAAATTACTTCGAATAATCATTTGAGGTTTCTTTAAATTTTATCAGAATAAAATAACCAATTGAAGACAAAATAGTAATATGTACATAAATACCTCTGACTTCTAATTAATTCATTCTTATAAAATATTATGTGGTATCCTATTAAAGATGGTTTGTATAGAGACCTGAGGTTTATCTCAATGGTAAACCCTGCCCCTAGCATGAGAAGCTCTGAAATAAAGTAAAATTCTAGTATATTGGAGATATAACCAAAGGAGAGACCCACAGTTTTTTATGTGTATTTTAAAAGTTTTTTTCTATTAGAAATGTGATTTTATTTTTAATTTAAACTCATTGAGAAGGGCGAACCATATTATAGTCTACCTTCCATTAAGCAAAGCATCAATTGTCGTCCTTTAGAACTGGGAATTCGTTACTGGAATTAAAATGAACACGTGTTCTTCCTCTGTTCCTTACTTACACACACACACACACACACACACACACACACACACACACACACGGCATAGGTAGAGTAAGAGTTTTCGGTACATTTTTTTTTTCTGTATCTGGTCAGAATTGCTCTTGGAATGGCTACTGTATGCTGTAGATAACAACAGGTTGTCGCTTCTGCATTCCCAGTGTGAAGAGGAACTTGGGAAAGGAGGAGAAAGGCAAGGGTGCGAACAACCTGAAAATTCTAATCTTCAGAAACATTACATAAACAAGATTGGAATGAAAACAGTGTTGCTTTTTTAATTTAGAAATCTGTAACCCATCCAATCATAACATTCCATGCCAAGGGCTGCACACGTTTAGAAAGACAGCTCAGTGCAGTGCTCCAGGTCCCCCAGTCTACTTCAGTGCTGGCTTTGTGTCTAACTTGAACTTAAGACGTCAGTTGGCTCACTTGTATGTTTTTATATTGGACCCAGTAAAATGGAAAGAGAGGACAAAACAACCAGTGAAAATTAGAACGGCTGCAATGCCGTATTAGTTAGATGCCCAACTCCTTATTTATAAATGGAAGATTGTAAAGGATTAACTATTCATATATATCTGTTTATGATGATATTACATGCTTTCAATGGTTAGGGTCAACTAAATACAATAGAAACATGATAAAAGCAAGGGCAGATGTCTCTGAAGAGAAAAGTTAACAAAGATAATGTAAAATGAGAGCAGAAGCCTAAACCATCTTTATGAATTCATACAGTATTTGCGAAGCATTGAAACCACATGGTTTGAATAAGAACATCAAGTGATGTGACATTTGACTATTTTTCAGGAGAAGGAAAATTTTCTTAATGGAAAATCTTGGAAACTCAAATACCTTACAAAGTAGTGTATGCTTCTTGGGAGATTAAAAATATGCTCCTGGCCCATTTGCCTCTGGAATTAGTTTTTATTTTCTATCAACAGAGCTAAAAAAGGTAAAGACAAAACGTCCCCAAGCCCTAAAATAACCTTTAAAAATATCCCAAGAGTTTCAGTTTTCTATGAAACTTTACTTTGTATATCCCAGAGCAAAGTAGACTGAGAGCCTGGTGGCTTTTGGCAGGTGACTACTTTGATACACTGATATCACTACTCCAGATAGGGGTCTCAGCTATGGGGTGAAATGCAGAAGAACTGGATCCTGGGCATAAAAGATAGAAAGCATTGTCAGCATTAGGAGGATACTCAATCTTGGGCCTCAGCATTCATCTAATTGTTCTCAGCTAGCAATGTCATTTTGGAAAAAAAATGACGATAGCAGTGTCATGTGTGTAAGGTGGTTGGTTTTTGCTTTTTGTTTTAATAGATTCTTCTCTCATATAATATATTACAAACACAGTTCGCCCCCCCAACACCTCTTTGCTTTCCTCTATACCTCCTTTCTCCCCCAGATGAAATAATTTCCTTTTTTTTCTTCTCAGAAAAGATCAGGCCTCCAAAAGAGAGCAATGAAACATTACAAAACAAGATACAATAAGACAAGGCAAAATCCCTCAGATTAAGGCTGGTCAGGGAAAACCCAATAGGAGGGAAAAAGTCTCAAGAGCAGGGAAGAGTCCCACAAAACACCAGGGTAATGATATATTGTATATGTAAAGGACCTGGTGTAGACCCATGTAGGCCTCTTACTTGCTGTTTCAGTAACTATGAGTCCATGTGAGCCCTGCTTAGTTGGTTCAGTGGGCCATGTTCTTATGGTGTCCTCATCAGGGGGGTTATTTTTTAAGTATATTTTATGAATCACACTTTAAACTTTATTACTTTTAAAAATTGGCTCTTTACTTTGGATACAGTGCTTAGTGTACCTGAAGGTCTTTATGCTTGGATCTTTGAAGGAGTTGACCTACCATATCACACGGCCATTTTTCTTATTGTGAGTGAATATGCAGGCAGCATATGGAGAAGGATTTGAAGCCTGAGAACATATTTGGCAGGACTAAGAGATTCTCCTTATATTCCTGACCTACTGTTCAATTCCATGGAATTACAGTCTGCTCTCTCCAAAAGTTGTCCATAATGACAGAAATAGAAGTTAAAACAGCATTGAAATATCCATTTATGACATCTATAAAATATATCTGATATCAACAACTGGGTCCAAAATATGTCAAAGAGGAATTATTTGCAGATTGTGTATGTTTTCAAGAAGCAATTAACATTGAGGATGAGTAACCACTTTCTTATACTTTAAATACAGCAGCTGGAGAGAAGGCATTTGTCTCTACATGCACATTTTTTGTCACATGATGAAGTTAGAAATATTATATAATGATTCCTGCCATATGGTGTTATTTATTAAGAATTTGGGAGCCACAAGACCAAATAATATCTCTTATGTGTAGGCTTTCATTCATATTAAAACATAATTTGGGTTCCAATATTGTGATCATTGGTACTGAAGAGGAAAGTACTAAGAAAGTATATGGTGGGCACTTAGTGATGGCATTTAGCTAATGACCATAGCATTGAATTTCCACTAAAAAGATCAGAACATGAAATGTGGACCACAGAGAGAAATATTATTTTCTAAACATTTCTGAACATTTTTGTTTGAAATACTAACGACCGTAAAATGTCAATTCTGTTTTCAAAAAAGCAGACATTTATTCATCAAGTTACAGTCAATACCTCTGTTGTAATTTGCATATGTGTCTTTGGATACATTTCAGTTCATATTTAATATTTGGTGGGAAGGAATGAACTTTATAATCTTGATATCCTGACAACCTTACTTGCATATATCTACTGTACACGGCTGAGTTTCAGTGGAGGAATGGTTAAGAGCAACTTGAGTTTCTTTTCTTTTTTTTCTTCCCTATTTTCAGTGTAAGTCTACAGGCTACTGAATCTACTCTCTGAGTTTTCAATGCATGATTGAAGCCCCCCTGAGGGCAAAGGATTGATCTTTTCATTTCAGCAGGGTATAGAATAATAAATCCTTGGCACATGGTAGAAGTATAAATTCAGAAGTATGTGTTGAAAGAATAAATAAATTCATAAAGGATAAAATCTTTAGTAGTGTTGATTTCTCACAGCCTGTTAGTGTCTCTAACAGCATCACTAGCATTACTAGATCATCTCTTTATCCTCTGGTCAGTCAGGCATCACATGAGAGAACATGAGAGACATTTTGTTTGTTTATTTGTTTTTTCTCCTATCTACCCCCTAGAATGCCACCGGGACACAGTACTGTGGACTAATTTGATGGCTCTCTGAATTTTAAGTCTGGAGCTCCGTTTGCTCCCATCATGCTCCTTTGCAACTTCTCAGTGGTCATTGGATTCCTCCCTAAATTTAGGACTCATCTGCATGCCGTCCAGTGGGTTGTCAGTACCTCCCTCATTGTCTGGTTCTTAACTTCTTATTTCTGATACGAAAAAACTGAACAAAACGGTTCTTCCTGCCATTCATTTTTTTATCACTATGTTTTATAATCTCATGTATTTCCTCAAAAATCTTTATGAAAAATGTAAGAGGGCACATCCCTTCTCTCCAAACTCCAAGCTGTTTGTTTTATCTAGCTCAACTGAAATCTTGTACAGCTATTGGCTTAAGGCATATCTTAAGTCATTGTGTGTTAAGAGAAATAGATAACTTCACAGGAACATTATTTTCCATGATTTTTTTTTTTTTTACTAATTTGTTAGAAACCTTGATAGTAACTTGTAATTTATATCTTATGGAAATATAGCCTGTATATCAAGGAGACACGGAGGTGGTAGATGCATATTCTGTATAGTAATCCTTTACATTTGTTATTCCCTCTGCCTTTCATAATCCTCACGTATCATATATGATAACATCTGACAGTGACAATGAGCTTGAAAATGGCTGTGGTGCCTGGGAACTCCCAGAACAGTGAGCAGCAGGGCTCATGGCTGTGGGGTTTCAGAGCAATTGTGCCAAGGGTGATGATTTTAAAACCATTTTTCCCCCAGCACCTTGCCCAAAAGCTAAAGTTAATACTTTAAGAAGTGGAGAATAGCCGAGCAGTGGTGGCACAAGACTTCAATCCCAACCCTTGGGAGGCAGATGCAGGCAGATGTCTGTGAGTTCAACTCCAGCATGGTCCAGGAGAGACAGGGCCACCTAGAGAAACTGTGTCTCAAAAATCAAAAACAAACTAACAAACCAAAACAGAAGAGAACAATGTATATTAAATGGTGGCAGTGATTTAGATTAACAAATCTGGTCAGTTTCTGTCTTTGTCAAAGTTTTCTCTAGTTAGTTTTTAGAAAAAAAAATTAGTCTGAAAGTTGGACATCAAGAAATATTCTTTTATTTTTCTTTTCAAAATGGAATACACTGCAAAACCTTTTCTCTGGCAGTAATCGTCAAGATGGTAATTCTGTCATGTTTTAAAGTGTATTAGATTGTGAAAACATAATCCTGTAAGAGGTTGGTTCTGAAATGACTTTTTAGCATTGACTTCCTTTATTCATGTACATAGTAAATGTCGGGGAAATGGTACTTGCATTATTCCAGACATTTACATAGATTTTTTTCTCCTTAAAATTTAATGATGGGAGCTGGGAGGTGGCTCAGCGGATAATAGCATTTGCTGTGCAAGCCTGAGGCCCTGAGTTTGTACCTTGAGACCTACCTAAAACCTAGGCATGGCAGTAGATGCTTGCAAACCTAGTGTTGGAGGGTAGAGGATCCCGGGAGCTTGCTGCACAACTAGCCCACCCAAGCAGATGGCAAGCTTCTGGTTGAACAAGATACCCTGTTTCACAATAATAAGACAGAGGCAGATGCCTACCATCCTGCTCTGGCCACCATTTGTGTGCAAGGGCTAGCGTGCTCACATGCTCATATGTACACATTACAACACACACACACACATATACACACACACATACACGCACATACACACACACATGCACACACACACATACACACACATGCACACACACACATACACACACACATGCACACACAAACATACACACACACATACACATCTATTATGGCTCATCTCTGAAAGAGAAGCTAAAGCTATGTTTTATATGACACATTCTACTCTAAGTTTAAAATAGTTTATTTTTAATAGCTTTCAGCTTTAAAAGCCTTGGAATTTTTAGTTCATATTTTGGCAGAGACCACGTGAATTATTTCGGATAAATGATGTTAGGATGGATTTCTTCACTGAGTCATGCTATGCTTGTGAATCACTTTACACACATTGTTCAAAGATGGCGACATTTTCTTTAAGGTGGTCATGTCTGTCACCATGAATTCCTCATCTGAGGAAAATCACAGGCAAAATAGCTTTTTAATTCTTTATTAAATGGCAAGTCATTTTTCCTTTTCCATTTTACTGCTTTGGACAGACATGGAGTACTTAGTTTTAATTGTATTTAGGATCTGTAGACTTGCTGCTACTTCTGTGGTAAAGTGATTACTAATGCAGAGTTTGTTAAGATAGTTTGAAAAGTGGTTATAGTTAAGTTGTAGTCTGCATTTTGTACTAACTGTCCATAGTATTTTACATTTACTTAGCAAACACCTCTTTCTGTTAGCTTGAGTTTTCTGAATATGCCCGGTTTTGACCAGTTAGATCCTACCCTTATTTATCTTTCCTTGAGTTTCCTGTCTCCGCTCATATGTTACCGTAAAGGCACTCACTGGTAAGTTGGGGATTCTGTAGTCCTATGCCCAGCAGGTTCCATGCTAAGGGTTTTCTTACAGAAGTCCAGGAATCCTGCCCCAATGGCCATCTTTCCTTACTGTTGGCTGACTCATCTCTAGCAGGCTGAGCCAGTCCCATCTTGTGTCTCTTTAATTTTGCCCCATATTGATTTTAAATTTGGTAAGGTTATATTTGCTAAGAGGATCATGATCTGTTTTACCATTTACATAGATTTTTGTCTACTTTTTTTGGTATTAATGACAGATGTTTATTTGGCTTTGGAGGAGGTCTGAATCACAAAGCAATACTCAATAAAGATAAGGAACATGATGCTGATGGGTCTCAAAGAAGTGGTTCACAGTCGAGGTTTGTTCCTGTCTAGGATACTCAGTCTCTGTGCAGCCAAGATTTTTCTCTGCTGAATAGTGTTTGGATAGAATTCACATCCTTTCTAGTGACTCCACTTTTTCCTGGCTGAGAGAATCAAATAATTCCTTAGATTGATATTTTCTTTGTGTAGCTGTTCTGATAAATCTATCCCTTTATGGTCAAGTCTGGTTGACTTAAGAGCCAAATGCCTTGTAAAAACAAAGCCTTGACAATACCCTTGAAGAACAAATTAAAATGAAAGCCTTCATCTTGTTTGGTATTTGTCAAATAAAACAGGCCATTCCAAATACTGATAAATTTTAGACCAAACATGTGTCTATGTCTTTATGGGCAGCATTCACATAAACATTTATACTTCAGAGGCAACAAACCCATATAAGAGGATTTCATGATTCCTGACCACACACACCCAGACTTTTTCTAATGGTAATTGTCTCTGGCCAGATAATTACTGTGAAGTAGCCCGAGCAATCATAGAGCCTTCATGGTTTCCTTGGTTACCAAAGACTGTTAGTTTTGTCTGCTGTAACCTGGTCAGTTTGGTGGTTTTACAGAGCAGTTCTTAGATGTCTTCATCTCTCCCAGACTTGTCCTGCTTCTCTCCATGTGTACAGCTCTGACTGTTTCACAGCTGTCAACCTTTGAGGACCCCTTGGCGCAGTGCTTATACCTCAGCTGTTCATCACTGACTCTGGGGTGTGGAATCTGTCACACAGGGAGAATTTTCCTGAATGCATATGCCCGTGCTTCTGCCTAAATAGACTGCTTGAGAACTGAGAAGTGTGAGCAGGCTGAGCTTGGGAAAGCTCTTCAGTATCTTTTGACATACAGCTTTGGGGAACACACACTGGCTATACCTCCTGAGTGTATCATAAGGGGAAAGTTGCCATTGACTGTGTATCTATTCTAAATTAGAGATGACTCTTGAAGCATACCATAAGCCAGCAGTTCTCATTGGCAGTGCAGCTATCCTAAGTGACAGGAAAGTCTCTTTGATGGTTTCTGACTGTGAATGACATTGCATGGTGTGGTGAAAGGGAATTGCACCATGTTAACAGAAAATAAAATTACTCAATTTTCATCCACTCACTTCCTCAGGAGGGTGCCAGTTGTGTCAGGCCACTTGGCTGTGCACATGCTCAGTCCCTTCTCTCTCGTCCACTCCTTTTCCTTACATCTTCTAACATGTAAATCAGCCCCCTAGAACAGCTAGCTCAAAGTAGGGCTTACTTCTATTTGCACTCTGGCATCCATAACTTATTATGTTATCTGTGTGGCATCATGTGTGATGTGCTGTCTAGTTGTGCTGGCTTTCTCACTTGTCCCTCTCTATTCTTGAAACTCAGAGAAGAGCTGGTATTTTGCCTCCTAAGCTGGGGTCACCTATTTTATCTACATCACCTGCGAAGTGCTGACTTTCTGTCTGATTATGCTTCATGTGGATACACATCTGAGCCGTTACAAGTTAAAAGGTAAACAGGTTTGTGGAACTGTCCTCTTGAAGAAGTGACAGAAATCTCAGTCCTGTAACAGGAAATATGGCTCCATTTGTAAGAATTACATTCTCTCCATTGAAGTTATTTGTTAAAATTCACTAGAATAAAGTTACCATCTCTCAGTTTGTGAATGATATTTCATGATGCATTTGAACACCCCTACCAAGCCCTTTGCTGAGCATTGGTGAATCTGACCTGCTTTGCTTAGCTGCTAGGGCTTTCTTCTCCTCTAGTTAGCTGACATCTAGCCCCTTCCTCCTTTGTATGCCCCTCACCCCTGCAGTAGAACTCCTTAAGGTTTTCTTCAGATCAAGATGCCTCTTTCTCTGTCCTGTTATCTCTATAATCATCACTCTCGCCCAGGACCTCTGTGTCATCCACAAGTCACAGACGCCAACATTTTCATCTTCAGCTCCTGTCTTGATTATCGGTAGTGATTCATTTCAAAAGCCTGGTCATGAGGAGAGGTGACTGATGAATCCTTGTGGCTGAATGTAGGACTTTTCATCACTCTCTGTGGTGTCTCATTAATACATTCCTGTCTGGGATCTCTAAAAATACCATGAAAGCCCCATATTCTTTTCTTTATCAGCTGAGCCCCACTCATAGCTCTTATCTGATCTTCGTGACCTTACTCTGTATTACAGTCATATGACATCAGTATGAACTTACCAAAAACACGGGGCTTAAGACAGATCCTTTTTACAGTTTCTAAGTCTGGAAGTCTACAGCCCAGGCATCATCAGGACCACCCTTCCTGTAAACACCCCAGGACAGATACCTTCTTGCCTTTTCTACCTTTGGTGGCTCTTGGCTGTCCCTGGTTCTTACATTGTGCCTGCTGCATCCAGTTTCTGCCTCTGTATTCTGTTTTCTTCTCAGAAGATGTAAGGCTCACACTATGCAATATGTCTTCATCTGAGCTAACTATATCTGCAGACACCATATTTCCATTGTCCTGTGTGGATATGACCTTGGGAGGGGCATTACATCTATTTTGTAAGTTACTGCTTGCCAAAATGCCCTCCAGGTGAGGCAGCCATAGTGGGTAACTAGTGTAAAATGTAGAAGAAACAACTACTAAACTCTATTTCAAGTGTGTGTGTGTGTGTGTAGTCTTGGGTGAATTGCTAATCACTCTATACTGCAGCTTCCTCCAGGTAAGAATGCCCATCTACTGAAATCTGTGTGAGGATGAAAGGAATTTCATGAATGTTGTGTAAATAGCATGATGCCCAGCCATAGCTATCACAAGCATCATGCTTGTCTACTATGCTCATGGGAATGATTGAAAACTTTGTCCATATTCATGTCTTCCTGTTCCTCTTCTTGACTTTACATATTTGGTTCCTCATTTTTCTCACTGTGATCATAGGTGAGAGTTGCAAGGAGCATGGAGTGTCGCAGGTGGCCTGTACATATTGAAAGGTTTGCACAGATCCACTCAGGAGCTTTCTATAATGGAATGGTTATAGAGCATGAGGCCTCTTGTGACCACTAATGATTGTGGGTACGTGCGAACCTTGCAATCTTAGTTAATTTTCATATTTAAGCCCTCAAGTTTGTATTCTCATTCGTTAGTGCTCCATACTAAAACTTCCTTGTAATATTTAGAAGCTTTTACAAAGCTATCAGTGTCCATAAATCTTTTCTTAAAATCAGCCTCTGGGAGCTAGCATTGAAGCCTTTGTTTACTTTTTTACACTAAATCTTTTGGAATTGCCTTTAGGTTGTATGTTTTGCAATAAACACTAAGGTAGGTGTATTTCAAGGAAGCCTGAGGTAAGCGAAAACACAGAGTTGTATGTCCTCTGAGTGTCTTCTGGCTTCATTGAAAGCTACTTTGCCTCAAATTAAGTCTCATTTTATATTATTATCTGAAGTATTTTCCCCTATGGTAAAACTAGACTATATCTCAGGTTTATATTCAGCGTTTGCTTTGGAACTTCAGATGTATCCATGAAGGAACAGAAATCTATTGAGTGCTTTCCTGTTCTTTAGTAACCCCTTCTGGTCTTGAATTTGTGGTATTCTTCTTGTCTCAGTCTTGCAAGTGCTGTGACTATAAGCATGAACCACAACTCCCAGATGTTCTACTCGATTTAATTGAATTTGAATAGCTATTTGTACTTGGTGGAAACCTTGTGGGGTAATGCAGATCTCGTGGGAAAATAATCACATTACAGAAGTGTAAAGTTTCAAGTGTTATGAAGGGCTTGTATATGACATTTTGAGTACCTGTAGGAGCTTATTTGGTTTTATGGGTAAGTCATCATTAAAAGCCTGGAATGATAGAGATGGAGATAAATTGATGTTTAGAGGATAAATGAGCATTGAAATGACATAGCAGTCATTAAAAATAAGGTGGATGTAGGGGTCTGAGAACATAGGAAAAGGACCAGGCTTTCAGGTAGACTTAAGTCTTGTCACATTGGTTTGAAAGGTACAGGCCCCAATGTTCAGAAGATACATCTTGGCCAGGCGTTGGCTTTAGGTAACCAGAGCTGTTAGCAATGTATGTTTACTTAGCTTTAGTTGCACAGAAGGCTCAGTAATGAACTAAGAAATGTGAGTGCTTAGTGTTGGGTAGTCCACAAGGGGAGGATGATGACTATGGATGCCGTGAGAGTCGAGGTTGCAGTACAAGCAGTGAATAGGATTAGAGGTGACCTTTCAATGAGAGGGTTGTGATGGAAGGAGATGGTGGTTCTCTAATATATTTGAATAAAAAACATAAATTTATTTTTTGTCTCATCCAAGTTATGAGACATTGGGGTTGCTCACAAGATTTAGATCTGATGATGAGATGAGAATGGGTGTGAAAACACATGATAATTAAAGTGAAAATATAGTTAATCCGATTTGTAGAAAAAAAAGTAATTGAAGAATGCCTGTATGTCTTGTTAGAATTGTAAACTATTAAATGCCTTTCATAGTACACAGATATTGATCTGATAATACATTGTATGAAACTCTTTATGGTACATAGTAAAACTCATGATCACATGATATGTCTTTAGGAAGATTGTGATCACTCAGAACCTGAAGGTTTGCTGCAGAAAGTCATTTAAAAATGACTACAAACCCTTATATCTAAGAATGTATGTGAGCTCTTTACTTTCACAGGTTTCCATAGTCTCCTGTTTCAAACATCCTGACATTTGCATTTGTAGCTTCAAAAGTGTCATTAGAAATTAAGACACTTGCCATGCTTTGAAATCTTTAAAAACTCTGTATTTGAACGTTTGAAATAGTATTTGACTATGCATCCTTCACCGGCATCAACTTTTTCTAGTTGCTAGTATCCCTTTTTATAATTAACTAAAACCATAACCTGGAAAGAACATGAATTATTTGACTCTTGTACTGAAGAAGCCACTGAGAATTTAATACCTGCCTGGAAATAGATATTTATCACAATCATATTCAGTCACTGTTAGCTAATTATTCTCCTTTTCTTTGTGGTGCTTGAAAGTATACGTAGATTGATCTTTGATGTTTAAGACAAGTTTCAAAATTTCTTCTAAAATTGAATAGAGTTATTCAATTTTAGACAGTCTGACAGATGTTATTATATCTTTCCCTTAAAGGCTAGGCCACTTGTAAAATCATGCCATTTCCTTGACAATATGAAGATAATTGAAAGAATGATATAAATTAAAAAGCCCAGTTCTCAGTTTTGACTGATTAGAAACTCTAATACAGCATTGTTGCTACTTAGAATTTGTGTCTCTGCCTCTCTGCAGTGGATTATTCTCTCACTAACCCACACACAGCAGTAGCAAAAGGACATTTCCAATCAAATTAGTGTGGATTGTCAGTTCCTGTTCTCTGACTTTGATGCCTTGAAGCAGTTTTATGAAAATTGTAGAAATGTACTTACATCACAATAGCAGCTTCGAACTCAGAAATCCGCCTGCCTCTGCCTCCCAAGTGCTGGGATTAAAGGCGTGCGCCACCACCGCCCAGCAGAAATCAAGCTCTTTATTCTCTCATATAGATTCATCTTCAATGGCTAATGTTACAAGAGTGGTTCTGTTCTTTATTCCTCTGAGATGTCTGTATTAATGAATTTAAGCATCTCTGCATCTCACTTTTGTTGAATAATTAGTTATTAAACCAGCATCTATACTGGTTAGGTGTCTTAGTCTTTTTAGGATTATGCCGTCTTTGTGTAGCTAAGTTCCTTTGGTGGAAATGCACATAAGACTCTCTCTTAGTGTCTCTCATGGCAGCTCAGGCTTTGACATCTGTGCCTGTCATAGGGAAATTCTATGGTGGCAAGTCCCTCCACTGTTCTTTACTTCATGGTTCCTTGCTTTTGGGAGCCCGGCTTGATGGGAGCTTAGCTATGTCTGCTGAAAAGTGACTTATCTTTTCTGCTCTTTGGTGTCATCATAAAGGGACATAACACTGAAGCCCATGATGTTACTTCTTTGTGTTTAGTTTTGAAAACCTTAAAAAAAATGAAGCTACCCTTCTGGCTCTTGGGCCTCTCGGACCTGGCAGCTTGTTCCTGGTTTGATATTCTTGGACAGGAGATATTCTGAATCCTTTCAAGCCACACCCAAGTCACACATTCAGATACACTGTGTAGAATACTTTGTCACTCTGTCTTCCAAGAAAGCTGAGCATTTCCTGTCCTATAGTGATGGGATTAATCTGATACTCAGTCCTTTCTTAGGACAATTATTTTCAGAGATTATTATAAACTATAATAAACACTTTCAGTTCCAATACAATATGGTGGCCTTAGATACAACGTAACAGAAATAAATTATTCTCAGATTCATCTGTGCTACTTTGGTATACCTTTATATTTTCTATTCTAATGATCTGAAAAAAAGCTAGATAGCTTTACAGAGACAGTCTTCTAGTCACCATAAAGGCACGGCTTTGGCAGGAGGGCTTTGGGCATGTACGATCACTTAAATTTGATCTCCTCTTTTGTCTATGGTACTTTCCCATGGCTACCTTCCTTCTTGCATATCTAGCCTTCCATTCTCCACAAGGATGAGCAGTGTTTAGCATAACATCTTTGCTCTCAATAAGTTATGTAATGCAGGCATCAAGCATGGGGGCAGGGGTGGTTATGACTTTATTATTTTCTAGAAATGCTACCCAACAAAGATTAAGATTGCGTTACTATACTAAGGTTTCCTAACTTATTTGTTCAACTCTGCAAAAGGTAGCTAATAAAAGTAGAGACAATGTTGTCATTTGTCTGTTTGATTCTCTGACACTTAAAGTCTTTTGTTATAAGATACTAAAACAGTTTCACCTATCTTGTAGTACTGTGGTGTATTATGGCGCCCCTAGTGGAGAAAGTATGCACTTTCATGTTTTTACTGTTCATTGGCAGATTATTCAATCTCTGTTTCATATGAAGTTCAAAACAGATGTAATGGATGTTAAGAAAAGAGTAGCTTTTTTCTATGTAAAAGGTATGATATTTTGACATATCTAAATAGAGGCAAAGCACACTTCTTTTGTATATAAGAAAACACTCAATTTTCAATGACTCTATTTGGTGTCTTTTATAAACATAAACATATTGCCCAGAGTTTTTGAGGGTTTTATTGCTTTTTGATTATTTTAAAGTGTTTATTGTCCCTTAATAACTACCCATAGTAATTGTCAAACTGGTGCGTTTTTCCTCGGCCTTTTCCAGAAGTCGTGAGTTTCCATTAAAGACTTTTACAGGGGCTCCCCACATGTCAAATTTCACACAGTGCACTATGCTGTTCTATAAAGATCTTTGAATGCAGTGCCAAGGCCTCCCACTCATTGTTTTATGGGCTCCATGTGAGATCAGCATCCCCAGCTAGGGAAGCCCTATGCCAGAGGCTTGGGGAGTGAGGGTATGTCAAATACTGAGAGAAAGTTCCAAAGAATCCCAGGGAGCTCCAGAGTTGTTGCCAAGGAGTGAAAGCAGAGCCACAAAACCAGCCAGATGCCACCTGATTATAAACAGTGACACTACTTTCAGAGAAGACTCCCTGGACAACAATTCTGGGAGATACTCAAATCTGAAACCACTCTATAATTTGTACTCAGGACTGGGAGGTTATTGTATTCCACATGGTCAAAAAATACAACTTTTTTTTTATGTGTTCCCTCAGTGTGATTATCTGTGAACATTTAGTCCTGGAACAATGTGTTTAAATTCCTGTGCTTCCCTTATCTGGTTCCTCAGAGAAGGTTAAGGAAGCATTTTTTTTCTTTACATGTGTTCTCATTACCCATTCCATTATGCGATCTACTCCAAAAATAGCTTTCTTGAACTTTTAAGGTACAGTCGCAGTGGTCAGTTCGAAACGGGTGCTGCTCGACACAGCCTAGCACTGCTTTTCTTCAGAGTAGCATGGCATCTACTTGGCATTTTGAAAACCATCCATGCTCTGTGAACTCAGAACAAGTGTTCTCAAGGTGGAAAACGATGCTGCAGAGTACTGTTGGCTTGGTTAATGTTGAAATGTGACCAGAGTTTGAGCACTGCACTGCAGTAGACCTGTGATAGTGATACTGCGACCTCAGAGGGGAAAGAATACACACAGTCTCCTTAGAGGATGCTAGAATTCAAACTAAATTACATCTTGGTCCTTTTCGCAAAGTTTGGTGTATTAATATGAAGAAGTTGGTAAAGAAGAAAAGTACTGTTTTTAAAGTAGTTGATAACTGGCTGGTCTTTACAAAATGCTAATATTTCAAATAAATATTGTATTAGTATTTATTTATGAAAAAATACTTATAACTGACATTTTGTTGCCATCTCTCTCATACGTGTATACAACAGATTCTCCTTTTGAGATATGTGCAGTGTCTGTTGGTTATTTTCCTGTCTACTGTTCTATTATACAACTAAAACAATAAACTTAAGTGATATGTAAAGCCAACTATAAGCAAAACATGTATGTGAATGGCTAAATTAGTTTGATTCTTCAGACCATGGAACAGATTTAAATGGTTGGTTAATGTTTCCTTAGCCTAAGTATCATTTTTGTCCTTCTGAAGTTGGTTATAAGATTTCAGGATCTGAACTAGGGAGAGAGCTGTGACATTAATTTACACATCTCTGTGCCCGAAGGACACTTTCAGCTCTGTTACAGTATATAGCGTAACCTCTGCTGTTTACAGAGCATATTCTTCTTCACTGTATATATAGCAAATGAGTTTGAGAAGCCAAGGCTTTATCTTTGTGTGGTTCCTTGATATATCTATTTGAATAAGAACTAACTTCATAGTCCAGCCCACAAAGTGAAATTTAATAGTCTTTATTAGGATTAAAACTTAAGCTACCTTTCTGAACTTAAATTGATAAATACTCAAACATAACTTTTATCATCTTTTCTGGCATCTCAATGTGTCTTCTTTAGGCAGTGCTAAAAACTTTCTCCTTTATATTGGATATTGGAGGACATTTTAAGAACTCAATGCTGCACCTCTGTTGCTTTTGGATATATATATATATATATATATATATATATATATATATATCCATCTCAATGTATTATAATTATTTTCACAGCAGAAACGCTGTGTCATTGATCCATTTCCCACCATGAGTCTCTAGAGTACTATAGTCATGCAAGCTAGCTTTCTTTATACCTAATCTTTATTTACTTTGATTCATAATTATTGACTAGATTTCTGTGCATTGTATGGAAATGATGGTGAAATTTTGAGATGAATTCAAAATTTCATATCAGCGTCTGAATGCATAAACATCTTCTTCAATTAAAACTACCAATTATAAGATATACAAATGTCTGTACATATAACATCAAGCGTTTATTTTATATACTGTCATCTCTACTATTAATACTGTATGGGTGGCATAGGCTATTCCTATTTGCTAATGAGAAATCTGAGTCTTAAGAGAGTTGGATACCTATGTTACAATCGTATGTCAAATCAGGAAAGTCAGCATCTCTTAACTGCTGGGCCAACTCTCCAGCCTGATAAAAAGTATTTAAATTGAAGACATTATTTAGATACTGAGCTTGCTGGGAATTGGTATCTTCAGAGCCCACTCTAGGTAGTACCTCCTAATATTAGATAGTCAATAATTGTTGAATGAACTACAAGGCCTTGATTTGAAGTTATTAAGTTCCACTGGATTGAATGTACCTTCTTGGACTCATTTTCCAATTGCATAATCACGAGTTTAATTATTCTTTTAGTCTGAAAGCTGTTCAGATGAAGTCATTTGCTGAAGCTATGCATGCATAGATAAAAATCAGATGTGTTCTCCTTGGAGCTGAGATAGTGGGAGAGGGTGTTCCTGTTTGCCACCCCTAGGTACAGTTTGACGTGAACTTGATTAGATTGTCAGTCAGCTCAAACATAATTCTATGTTCTAGATTCTTAGTAATCTTTAAAGTTCTGGCTCCTGCTCAGACTTGGCCTATAGTATAAAAGTTAATATAGCGATGAGTGAGCTACTCTGGAGGGTTGCCTTTGGCACTGAGTCACTGCCAGTTACAGGATCCAGTGTGAGATTGTTATGTCTTGACTAGCATTATGTTGTTTTGGGATTCTGGTATTTGCTTTCAGTTTTGGAAGACATCCCTTGCCTTTCTGAGAATGAAGTTTTCTGTTTCTCTTTGCCCTTAGGCACGGAAAACATTTATTTGCCATATATGGATCACTCCTATTTGGAAAGTCTAATTGTTTCATTTTATTTTTCATGGGACACACAAGGTAAAATTAGAACTTTGACTGACCTATGCCTTATATAGTGACTTCTGCCACCTAGAATTCTTGGCAGGACTGATGTTTATATTAGAGAAACCCAGTATGAATAACAAGGTGTTTGTTTTATAACTATTTTCTCAGCATTAGCATCTTCAAGAGATTGTGAAGAACCGAGACCCTAAAGGAACACCTAGAGTCAACTACCTTACTGTTGGATGAACAGTTCACTGTTTTTCACTTTGCTTCCAAGAACTGCCTCCCATAACATCTATTAGATCAGAAATGTACTGTACTTTTTCCTCTCAAGAACACCACCACCAGTCAGACTCCAGTGAACTTGGGGATGTCTCTCCCTCCCATATCAACAGCATGAGTCAGATATATGTAGACACTTTCACAGTTGGTGTCTACCTTTTCCTTTTTCTTTTACTCCAGAAATAAAATTGATGTGTTGTTGTGTGTGTACACATGTGCATCGGCCACAAATGTGTGAGAGTATGCTCACTTACATGGTCACATGTTGAGGTCTGAGGTTGATAACTGGGATGTTGTCCTTGGTTGGCTTCTTCACTCTACCTTTTGATCTAGGACCTCTCACTGAACTTGGGACTGCTATTTTAGCTAGACAGGATGGCTGTAGAGCTATGGGATCAGCTTGTCTCTACCCCCATAGTCCTGGAATTACAGGTACATGCTATTACACCCTGCTTTTAATATGAGTATTATGATCTGAACTCAGGTTCACATGCTTGTGTATCAACTGAACCATCTGCCCAGCCCTGAGATATAGGATTTTTAATGATGGACATTTTGAAAATATTAAAAGACAAGGGAAAGAAGTGAAGAGTAATCATTTTTCTCATTGACCTGTAACCAGAAATGAGGTACAAATGTAAATGCTATTGAAGATAAGTATTTATCTTGGTGAACACCCCCCCCCACACACACACACACACTGTTTATTTTTGTGTTCAGGCATGGACTAGCCAGGACTTACGTGTAGAGATTAGAGGACAACTCTGTTTCCAGCACCTGAGTTCCAGAGAGCGAGTTCAGGTCAGGCAGCAGGCGCCTTTCTTGCTGAGCCGTCTTGCTAGGCCTCCCTCTTGCTATCGACAGTATACTGGTTTCCTAACATTAGTCAGCCATGTCCCTTGCTTCATATTTAACAATATTATTTGAGCATAGTTCCAAAGACCAACCCAAAGTTTCACCCAGTGTTAGAACAAGTCAGAAAGGATGCTTTAAAAATTCGAAGCACGGATCAAATCGAAATGTCAAGAAAAATCACAGAAGTGCTTTGCAATGTGGTCACGGCACCAGTGATGCTTTAATGAGAGAGAAAGTTCAGGTATTTATAAGGACTCTGTCTTTTCACAAAGATTACAAAAAACAAAACAAAAGACCAACAACTACTCAAGATTTTAAAAAGTGACTGTACGTGAGAGTGATGGATGTTGGTAGAAAACAGCTTTTCTTGGTTTTTCCAGGTGTTGATTGGCAGTATTCAGAACTACATAATAATTTAGCGAACGCGGCCAGCGGCGGTTTGAGTTCATGTGGCAGAGATTGCCCTTTAGGCTCAAATTCCTCCTTCCTCCCATCCGTGATAAGTATGGCTCAGTGACGAATGCTTGGGATGTTCTATCGATGAAAGAGAAGTGGGCTCCTTCAGGTTTGTCACGTGGTCTGGTGTGGTTTCATCAACATAGATCTTTTACAGGCCCGAGGACTTTTATCATCGTGATTGTATATTCATATTTAGGCGTTAGAATTTTCTGATTTTTTTCCTTTTATGCTTGATGCTGTGCATTGTGAGAAGTAGTTTTCTACATTCTAGAGTACTACTTCAATAAGATATTTAAATGTTACAATTTTTGTTTGGTGCCAAGCACAATATTAGCCTAGAGGAGTTTGCCCTTGAGTTCAGATACATATGCCATCTTGAATGGATGCTCCAGGGACCTGTCTTATTTTGTTTCTCTCAGGAACACCTTGTTAAATGTGGTGATCATGTCCAAAGTCAGCAATGCATGCTGAGTTTTGTGAGCTCTTTGGCTATATATTAGGTTGCATATTTTAAAGCTGTCACTGTTTTCATTGAATCTTTCAGTGTTATATTGATTTATTGTGTTTCTCTGTTTATGTATGCATGTGAATTATAAATGGCTACCTTTGCTTTTTGCAGTTTTATAAACTTAGTGAAAACAGCGCTTTAAATGGTGTGCCTAGGTGAAAATCCAGTAGATAACTCAAGGAAGAAAGATCATCTCTAATTAACTTATGTTCTGGCTCCTTTTAATTTATTTTTTTAAAGATACAATTTAAGCCATTTCATGTTGCTTTGGAAGCTTAAGGCTATTTTTGCCTTTGTTAAGATTGCAAGGGTTACTTTTATAAACTCTGTTTCTTTTCTCAAGATCAACAGTTATTTATGTATAGTCCATTTTCCCAGAATTCTTAAATTACATTGACAATAATTTGTGAACACGTATGATCTGGACACAGTACATACCCACAGGCTTTGAATACAGAGAAGACAGTTACAGCTATGGTGGGCAGACCAGTTTGTTCATTCCTAGTGGGTCACTGATGAATTGATTTGGCTGTAAACCTGCAGGAACACATTAACATTTTAGTTAAATTCAACAAACACTGAGTATTTACCGTGATCAAATCCTTGGGCACCTCTAGATGAGAAATAACCGTGGCACATTTTTTCCCGGTGGAGCCAACAGATTACTAATGCAGAAGGCAATAGCAAAAATAAACAATATTCAAGACATAACACAGAGACCTTAAAAAGCACAGGCCGTGTGGGGATTCAGAGATGTGCAGAGCCTGAGATCAAAAAGGAAAAATAAAATCATGAAGGAATCAGTATCTGAGATTATGAAGGAACGCAAATTTGACATTATTGTTGAGACATGGGTAATCCAAAGGTGAGAAGGGGTGGAGAAAGGACAGAGATGGCCTGTATGCTCTTAAGGTGATCCGAGGATGGGAGGTGACAGAGATAAACTCTAGAATAGCAGGCCTTGTATTTATACATGAAGAAAATGTCATGTAACCAGTCTTAAACAGCTGGCCTGGGGGTGAGGAGTACCACTTTAATCTGTCAGAAGTTACTTGGTACTGAGTTTTGCAGAGAGCAATGGTACTGTGCTTTGGCCTACCCGAGATGAATAGAGTATGTACCAGAGATGTCTAGAAAGAAAAGGAGCAGTGGGGGTGGGGGTCCGGCATTGTCTGTGTAGAACACAGACAATTATGTCCACCAGCTCATGGGATATGGAGGATCAGGGAGGCTGGAGTTCAAAGGTAATTCCAGGATTTGGAGAATAAATGTCTGGAATTTTAACAGAAATTAAAAAACCAGAGAGGGTAGATGTTTTGGAAAGGACTATGTAGCAATTCAGTGAAAAAGGCATCCTAGGTGTTATCTTACCCACAGCTCTAGTAAGCACAAATCTCAGTTGATGACTAAACACGTGCTCAGTACTAGAGTCCACAAGACTTACTAGTGAATATAGGGTGTTCACAGATTTCTAAGAGTTCTTACAGCACCTATGGAGACAAACTCATGCAGCGAGTTATGTAGCTTCACGCTCGTGATGTAAATATATTTTCCTCTTCTCCATCAGATCTCCTTACCTTCTTGTGTTGCATGATGGGTAACCTGTAATGGTGTTATGTTATTTTCCATGTATGCCTGAACAGGAGCCTAGGCCTACCCAGAAATCTTTCATTACTTTCTGTCCCCTCATTGGGAATTTGAGTCCTTCATGTTCCATCTCCTCGGTCTTTCTCAAGTGTGTTCACCATGTTCTCTCTGGGTTCTCAGCCAAGGTCGTGTAGGACTCCGTCATCCTCACTGGGATCACCGGAATGATTTCCTAGCAGTGATTCTTTGTTGTTCCAGTTTCCCGGTACTGTTTCATAGTTAAAATGAGCATTCCAAACTTTGTTTTGGAGTAGCTACTCAGAACACAGCATCCTCTCTGGAGCGTATGTGACTCTTTTTTTTTTTTTTGGATATTTTATTTGCATTTCATATGTTATCCCCTTACCCCATCCCCCACCCACCCGGGAACCCCCCATCCCCTTACCCCTCCTCCTTCTTCTCCGTGGATGTAACCCCCTCCTACCCTCCCCACTCCCACTTCCCCACCCTCAAAATTCCCACCCCCTGGGGCTTCCAGCCTTCATGAGGTCAAGGATCTCATCTTCCACCTGTGCCCGGCAGTGCCCTCTACTCTTACATATTCAGCTGAAGCCCTGGATCCCTCCATAAGTGCTCCCAGGCTGGTGGTTAGGACCCTGGGAGCTGTGGTTGGTTGGTATTGTTGCTCTCCTCATGGTGCCACAAACCCTTTCAGCTCCTTCAGTCCTCACTCTAACTCCTCTATTGAGAACCTCATGATCAGTTCAATGGCTAGTTGTGAGCATCTGCCTCTGAATATGTCAGACTCTTGAAGGCCTCTGAGGAGACATCCATATCAGCCCCTTATCAGCATGCACTTCCTGACTTCCACATCAGCATCTACCTTTGGTGACTGCACATGGGATGGATACTCAGGTGGAAAGGTCTTTAAATGGCCCCTCCTTCAGTTTCTGTCCCTCACTTTGTCTCCATATTTGCTCCCTTGAATATTTTGTTGCTCCTTCTAAGAAGAACTGAATCACCCCCACTTGATCTTCCTTTTTTATGAGCTTCATGTGGCCTGTGAGTTGCATCTTGGGCATTTCAAGGTTCTGGGCTAATATCCGATAATCAGTGAGTGAATACCATGTGTGTTCTTTTGTGATTGGCTTACTTCACTCAGGATGATAATTTCTAGTTCCATCCATTTACCTAGGAACCTCTCAAATTCATTGTCTTTAATAGCTGAGTAATACTCCATTGTGTAAATATACCACATTTTTTGAATCCATTCCTCAGTTGAAGGACATCTGGGTTCTTTCCAGCTCCTGGCTATTATAAATTAGGCTGCTATGAACATAGTTGAGCATATGTCCTTGTTATATGTTCGAGCATCTTCTGGGTATATGCCTAGGAGTGGTATAGCTGGATCCTCAGGTAATGCTATGTCCAATTTTCTGAGGAACCGCCAGATTGATTTCCAAAGTGGTTGCACCATCTTGCAGTCCCACCAACAATGGAGGAGTGTTCCTCTTTCTCCACACTCTCGCCAGCATCTACTATCACCTGAGTTCTTAATCTTAGCCATTCTGACTGGTGTGAGATGGAATCTCAGAGTTGTTTTGATTTGCATTTCCCTGATGCACTGAACATTTCTTTAGGTGCTTCTCTCGGCCATTCGAGTTTCTTCCATTGAAAATTCTTTGTTAAGCTCTATACCCCATTTTTTAATAGGGTAATTTGGTTGTCTTGAGTCTAATTTCTTGAGTTCTTTGTATATATTGGATATTAGCCCTATATCAGATGTAGGATTGGTAAAGATCTTTTCCCAATTTGTTGGTTGTCGTTTTGTCCTTTGCCTTACAGAAACTTTGCAATTTTATGAAGTCCCATTTGTCAATTCTTGATCTTAGAGCATATGCCATTGGTGTTCTGTTCAGGAACTTTTCCCCTGTGCCCAAGTATTCGAGGCTTTTCCCCACCTTCTCTTCTATTAGTTTCAGTGTATCTGGTTTTATGTGGAGGTCCTTTATCCACTTAGACTTGAGCTTTGTACAAGGGGATAAGAATGGATCAATTTTCATTCTTCTACATGTTGTCCTCCAGTTGAACCAGCACCATTTGTTGAAAATGCTGTCCTTTTTCCACTGGACAGTTTTAGCTCCTTTGTCAAAGATCAAGTGACCATAGGAGTGTGGGTTCATTTCTGAGTCAATTCTATTCCATTGATCTTCCTGCCTGTCTCTGTACCAATACCAGGTAGTTTTTATCACTATTGCTCTGTAGTACAGCTTGAGGTAGGGATGGTGATTCCTCCAGAAGTTCTTTTATTGTTGAGAATAGTTTTCGCTATCCTGGGTTTTACCTTGGTGTGAATCTAACCAAGCAAGTGAAAGACCTGTACGACAAGAACTTCAAGTCCCTGAAGAAAGAAATCGAAGATCTCAGAAGATGGAAAGATCTCCCATGCTCATGGATTGGCAGGATTAATATAATAAAAATGGCCATCTTGCCAAAAGCAATCTACAGATTCAATGCAATCTCCATTAAAATCCCAACTCAATTCTTCACAGAGTTAGAAAACGAAATTCTCAAATTCATATGGAATAACAAAAAACCCAGGATAGCGTATGTGACTCTTAAACCTGTCATACCGCTAGGATCCGCTGTATGCTCTATCCTAGAGTCACAAGCATTGTCAGATGCTAGCTGAAGCTTCTATGGTAGCAGGAACCATTGCCTGCTACTGTGGGTGAGCCAGCTTTCAGTTCTCTGCCCTCCTGTGGACTGTTCTGGTGAACTCTTAAAACTCTTATGGTTAGAGACTGTGATCTTTTCATTATACTTACTTAATTATGAGTATTTAGCATGAAGCTACTTATCATTCTATAGGAATGTTGAATGAATTAATGGGTAAACAAAGATCAATAAAGCCTAGATTTTATTCTCAGACAAACTCATTGCAAGTAACAAGTAACCTTAAATTTAAAAAGTCATCAATAGACAATTGCAATATAGTGTGGTATAAGCCATTAAAACTTATGTTCTAGCAGGAAGTTAAGAAAGGCTAGTTAATGTCTCAAAGCCTGTCTTTTGACTCTTTAAAACTGAACCCATTAATTTTTTTTAGTTTCATAGGAACCTAAAAGGAAAGTCAGGTGGCATGCATTGTTTTTCTGAACAGCCATTTATCAGGTTATGAAATTTGGGGACTTTGTTATTTTTTTTCAGTTATGAAATTCTCAAAACAGCTTCTGTGTCTAATAGTTCTAACTAATTTTTACCACTTTATCTTCTCTTTTATAACTAATTCACAAAAAGCTAGTCACAAAATAATATATTTTCTTTAACTTTTAAAGCAATTTAGGTGGAAAACATCATTTTAAGAACTTGAGCCTATAACTTCACAGACTCTCAGCTATTAAACACTATTGTAGGATAATTTTCTTCATAATCTAGAACCAAAACAATGTTGAAGATAATAGTGACTTCAGATACTAAAGTTACAAATTACAGTGGGATATAGCTTTCATAGTCTGTGAGCGTTCACCCTGACTCAAGGACAGCCCCTATTTAACTGTTTCACATTTTAAAAAATGAAGATAATTGCAGTATTTCTCCCTTCTCTGTCCTTCTTCCAAACCTTCCCATATACATCTCCCACTTCTCTTTTAAATGCATGATTTATTATCTTTTAAATGCATCATTGTCTTGTTATTGTACACACACACACACACACACACACACACAGACATACAGACACACACACACACACACACACACACACACACACACACACACTTCTCCATATCAACTGCCTAGTGTCTACAGTGTTACTTGTATGTATGTTCTCAGGCCTGACGGTTGTGTCCCTGAGGGCACTAGGGAGCTTTGCTGGGAAGATCAGGAGCAGGTAGGTAGCCTTTTGATGAAGCAGTGGGCATATTTTCTGCTTTGTTCCGACCTAGGGGAGACACTAAATTTTTTTTTTCCTATTACAGGAATGGTTTTGAAAGCTGTTGGTTTACTTGATGCAGATATTCAAGCACATTACCTTGTAGGCAATGAAGAAAACCTGTGGAAACAGAAAGTGTGTATTTCTTTTGTCATGTCTGCTCTTCTTACCTCCACATCATCCTTAAAGACACACGGGAGCTGAGGCGCCGTGTGTTTGTCAGGCTACATGTCCTCCGCTCTGTCCCATTTGTTTTCCATCAAGCCCTCAGTCCACGCAGAATGGTACCCATGTAGGAACAGAATCATGAACCAGAACCGTCCTGGGGAGTGCGAGGGAGTGACTTGGGGGCTGGTAAGAGCAGACATTTCACACTTGTTAGTGTCAGGGGGAGGTTGGGGGTGTTGCCAGTGTCATGGGGTTCACCTCACAGTGCCAATGACTGGCATGCCAAGAAGTCTGAGTCAGGTCAGGGTTTTATAGATTTTGGCCAGAAGGCTGTTTCAATTGAAAAATAAATGTTTAAAGGTGCCGGCCATTGCTCTGACATCCTCTTGCATTCTTTAGGGCCTGACTTTCTCTCCCACCTTTAAGTAGGCTTAGCCCAGGGGCAAAATTCAGGTCACTACCATAGTAACCACAGAAATGGAGCACAAAGAAGAGCTGTTTGCCCTGATTTCCTCAAGATAGAAGGGAAATAGGAGCACAGGTAACAGAGAGGACAGTGCAGAAGCCAGTCTCTGAGAGACGGGCAGTGTGGCCTTGGCTCAAGAAGCAGTTTGTTTCTTAAAGGCAGACTAAAGGCAGGCGTAACAAAGCTTCTTGATCCAGGGACTTTAATGCATCTTTGAAACAGTTTAAAAAATTGGTAGTGTTGATTCAAAACGCTATTTTAAAACCGACTTGCAAGATGACATTTTTTTTAGGGCAACCATAACTGTCAATTTGAAGGATGGGATTCTGTTCAAAAGAGCTAGTAAAAAATTCCTTTAGCCATATGTGAAACAGGTTTAGTGCAATTTGTCATAACTAAATAAGTTTGTCAAACATTAAACACACACACACACACACACACACACACACACACACAATTTATTTATTTATTTAGCCTCAGAGGAGGAAAATCCAGATTCTTAGATAATAAAATATTGGCATTTTAATAGCATATTTTATATATAAGAAGATGATGCATTAATATTTTTGTTACTAAGAAGCTAATAGTTTTAAAAGAGAGATTAATTATACCTGGAGGGAGGAATGTTTATTTTTCTGGGGGTTATCAAGACTTGGGTAAGGTTAGGAGTCTTAGAAAGCAGTTGGTGTGAAAGGTGTTCTAAATTCTGTCACTGAGAACATAAGAAACCCTGTCTTCCATGATGGCAGTCTGTTGGGTTTATAATAGAGATAGCTACTGCTTTAATTGTATTTAGTTCTACATGTAGATAGTGTTTGCAGTCACTTGGGGTAGTTTCTCTCTTTTTGTCTGTTCATATTATACACAAAAGTTGTCTATATTATATATATGTTAAAGCAGGAATGTGCATAGTTGTAAACAATATTTTCATTTTTTCCCCATTTAACTGTTTTTTTTGGGCATCTGGTATCATCTAGGGATTTTTAAATATCTCTTTTAAGTATTTCTCAAAAACAGAATTATGGACTAGAATATTAAGTAATTAAATGAAATGCTTTTGAAAAATGTTTGCAAGTTCATCTACTTGGCATTTGATGTTCCTCTTTTATTTATTTATTTATTTTTAAGACAAAGTTTCTCTGTGTATGTAGCCCTGACTGGTTGTCCTGAAACTCTCTCTCTAGACCAGGCTGGTCTCAACCTCACTGCTCTACCTGCCTCTGCCTCCAGAGTGCTGGATTAAAGGTGTGCGCCTCTATGGCCTGCCTCTGTTCCTCTTCTTTGATGCCATGCCTGACACTTTCCTTGTTTCCCTGGCAAAGATTTCATTTATTTTTTTCTTCATAATTCAGTTTACAAGAACTTGCTTCTTCCTCTGTGATATTGTCCCTTAGGTACTTCCTCTGTCTTCTCATAATCCCTGTGATATTGTCACACTTTCTCAATAAATGCCTTAATGTATTTGTTGCATTGCTCTCTTGCAGTGATTTCCAGACTCTTCATGGGCAGACACTGCCTTCTGTTTTTCTCTCTATCCCTGTCTCTCAGCAGAGTAACTCATGGAGAGTGAATCACGATCAAATGAATGAAATGTCTTCTCTTATGTTTAGCCTTGGGCCATTTATATCATGAAGAACCGTTAGAAAAAAAGTATGAGTTTCCATTTTTGTGGCACTTCTAGTGATAAATGTCTTTGAAATTCTATTCTTTTTTATTTTTGTGTCTCTGATGGCTTTAACAAAATCCTCAATAAATCATGCTTTAATGATCTTCCAGATTATGGACCTAAATTTGAGGAATATTAGATAAATTTAAGCTTTTGAGCCCCAAATAGGTGGTTCAGGAGAAAGCTTGAATTGTAATTTTTGTAACTACCTTTTAGCAGCCTTGCAGGTTAGGTGTGCAGTCCTGCGTGTTGGGTAGATTTCAGGTGGAATCACTTTATTGTACTTCTTACATTGTGCGATCACTCTAGTGTGTGACACATATTTGTTGTGAGAGAGATGGTGCCATTGTAAACCAAGTTACTGTTTATTCTGTTATTTCTTTCTCCTTGCTGCTTTTAGAGGCATCCGAGAACCTTTGAGTCCTTGGTTTTCTGTATAAACTGGCTTTGAGCACCTGATCTCTGTGTACCTCTGAGTCAGTGATACATGGAAAACATTTCACTCTACCATAACCTTACTCAATGAAAGAGAATGGAAGAATTAAAGAGTAAATAAAATGCCTACTGATGCAAAGGTGTTGTATGGTATGATTGTCAGCAAACATTGAACTATGTATGGTATGTGGTTCTTTTTTGATATACCCCACAGTAGCTAGTGGCGGGGAAGAGGTACATGATAACTGAGTTCTCTTCCTCTCTGAATTTTTTTTGGGGGTGGGGTGGGATGAGGGTATGTGTGTGGGCATGTAGATGTATGTGTATATAGGTATTTTGTAACCATATGACTTGGTTCATTTTAGTCATGTGTAACATCCACAAATATTTCAGTCAAGTGTGTAATCTTTCCGAGTAATGTTTCAGAGTTTGTTAAATGAAATCATTCATTCTCCTTTAGTGCTAATTCACAGCAAATTATATCATCCTTTTCAGGTTGACTTCATAGAGTGTTAAGTGCTATTTAAATCGTTGGTAGATACAAAGCCATTTATTTTGCCCTAATCACTTAAAATAGCATGAGCTTATCGAGAGGAGTTGTTCTCTATTTTATGTGTACAGCAGTCTGTTCTTGACTCACAGGGCATGCTTCTGCCTTTAGGTCAGCGGGCGCTTGGCTCAGCCATGGTTTCTTTTTTTCCCGTTCGTTTCTAATTTCTCTCAGGAACAAATGGCAGCACAGTTAAGCATTAGAAACTTGTAGCTGAAGGTGCTAACCTAAACATCAGTGCCAGGATATGAACGAGACTTAATAGACTAATTAATTTGTCTACTGCACCCTGACCTGGGAATTACACACAACAGGCTGTACTTATGGAACCCAGAGCCTGGGATCTGGAGTAGGGAAAAGGCAGCTTTTGTGTGCTTTCTCTACCGATACACAATGAATACTGGGTTCCTTTTAGAAAATAGGTATTGGAAGTGGAGCCTTATTCCACTGCATGTCTTAGAAAATACGATGCTGGGTGGTTTTCGTTGTTACTTCAGTTCTATTATTTTACTAGTTATTGTTTTAACAAATCAAACCTTCACATTTCTGATCCTAATATGGATAAGGTGCTGACTTCTAGGAGGCCACAATCATTAACACAACACCATGGTATTATTCTGTATTATCTATTCTGATTTGATGTGTTCTCCTAAAATCACTGTAACTCAGAAGCAGGAAAAAAAAAGTGAATGTGAAGCTTGATTGACACTTCAAAAAATGTTTACGTTATGCTTTTCTCACTATGAAATCTCAGGATTCACACTTCTCTCAGCAAGAGGATTGGTTTTGTTTCCTCTTGTGTTCTTTACCTCATTTCTCCATCATAGAAATACTTCTAAAAATATAGATCAAAGCAGTTAACATTTGAGTGCCATAGAAATCATGCCCCTGGATGGCAGCTGAATTGAACAAGTCTATTCCTATCAGCCTGCCATCTTACGAATCTGTGTCTCCCTGGACTGACTAAATCCATTCCTGTTTGGATTTTATTTAAAACAGTGCCTTAACATTTCAGTAGCTTTGGGCATTGGAGAGGCTCACTAAACCACAGATGTTTCTTGAAGTAGGCACTCTTCCAGGTATGGTGGATATGGTGGGTGAAGACTGCCATTTCCTGATCCTGCTGTGGCTTGCATAGTGGATAACACATACAAGGGAGACACGTAATTATGATGCATAAGACAAGGTTGTGAAGGAAGTAGTGCTATAGAGCAACTGGTATGGGGGTACTCAAGGAGGCAAGCTAGGTCAAGTATATCTGAGGTCTTAGATGATAGCGTCGGGGTACATGTTGATCTCATACAGTTGTTGACAGTACCTTTATTTGAAGAAATATAGAAGAATTCATATCCTTGTCAATATAGGATGGATATAGTTGATAAATGTGGGTATCTGGCTTACACCGTGCCTTTATGAAGGTTCTATCTTGCGTCTAGTAGTTACCAATAGGTACAGGCTTCATGTATACCTCTTTCTGTTGTTTTTAAGATGCAGTGTAGGGATCACATCTGACTTCCCTCCTTTCCAGGGTGGAATTTATTTAACATATAGGACTCGGTGTGTTTTTGAGTATGGTTTGTTCCTGATGTCTCTATGACATAAACGATGAAGAAAAGACCAAAGATTGTTTTTTTATCACAGCGTATTATGCTGCAAGTAATCAGAATATTTATTTGGCTGATTGTCTAAATCATTGATATAAGACTATACCTCAAAGATGTTGAATCATTGGCATTAATAGAAAGCCATAAAGCCACTTTGCATGTGAAGCTAGCTGTGGCAATTTGCTAAAAAAAGCTAGGTAGGGCATTAGAGCAGCAATTTGAATGCACTCTGGGGTCAAGGAATTCCAAGAGTAGGTAAGCAGTTTAAATGTCACAGAAGCAGAATGACTGAGTTAGATTTTCTTTTTCTGCCTTCAGATGAAATTTTTTGTTCTTGTTTTTCAAAGAAAGTGTGACGAGCAGATGTGTTTGTACTCTTTTTCTTGGATGGGATTTTCAGGGGACGGGGAGAGAGGGATCAGAAGATGGAATTTTCATGTGTCAAAATATGCTTGAAAGACACTCCAAGATCCCTAAGTAGGTAAATGGTTTCCAGGTTCAGCCTTAAAATATTAGTCTTGTCTAGTTTCTTTTTGTTCAGAATGGGTTTGACTTTCCATGGAGATTCCTGCTAGAAGCTAGCTGTTCATGGTGTTCTCGTCCTTTGCATCTCAGGCCCTTTATGGACAGATACTGCCTTCCCTTTTTTTCTTCACCTCTAGCTTTCAGCACACTGGTGGTGGTGTATTAATTCTCGTGCATTGGATGAATAAACTCTGTGCTCTGTAGGTTCAACACCCCCTAATTCATAGTGTGAGCAACAATTAGAATATGAATTAGTTCCTATTGTTAGGTTGGCACATGAAATAACTTAGGGCCCCAAAATATGCACAGTATATACAAGTAAGTGATTTGAACTTTAACAGTTATGTGGACATCTATACAGAAAAGTACCATATTTAATGTGGGTGGGGAATGGCAAATAGACCTTGTGGAGCATTGTAGTGTTTCTGTGCAAGTTTGGAGGACTAAGGCCACTGGTGGGGCTACAGACTGAGATGTGAGAAGAGGTAGTGCACTGTATGTGTTAGAAAGAGATTAACTTACCATGATAAATGGCTCAGCGCCGAAGAAAAAGTCTAAACAGGAAAGGGACTAGGTGGCCATTACAAGAACTTTATATGACATCCAGACTTCCTTTTGACCGCTTTCCAAACAATAGCTGTGAGCAATATTGATTGAGATCAGAAATGTCAGGGCTAGCACATCATTTACTCCCTGGAGAGAGTGGAGAGGCAAGCAGATGTAAGGTTAGCAGACACCAGCAGGATCCGTGCGGTGTCTGAGGTGCTGTTAGGAACGGCCTCCATGGAGTTCAGCCTTGGTAGATGATAGAGGCAGAGATGTCTCTTTAGAGAATCCTATTTCCATTATACAGTTTTTATTTTTTATTTTTACATATACTTAGACATTCAAAATTAGAAAAAAATTTTTGAAAGAATTATAGGTTGTTTGGGCAATATAACAAATAAAAAGAAAGGTACCCTTTTTATGGCACTTTTTAAATTTTAAATATTTTTTTAATTACAATCATCCCCCCCTTCTCTTTACTCTCTCTTACCTCTTCCAGGTCACTTCCGTCCCCTGCTATCTATCAAATTTATGGCCTCTCCTTCTTAATCTTTAATTGTTGATTATATAAAAAAAAATCTATATATATGTATATATATATATATATGTGTGTGTGTGTGTGTGTGTGTGTGTGTGTGTGTGTGTGTATGTGTATATGAGTGTATTACACATATATGAATCTGTATCTGTTTGTGTTCTTAATAACACATACGTATGATACATCTGTCTGTATAATGTTACTTGTATGTATATGTTTTCAGAGCTGACCACTGACTGGTATTGGATAACCAGTTAGTATATTCTTCCCTGGGGAGACGATTTCTCCTTCTCTCTACATTCATTATTTCTTTGACTAGGGACAAGGCTTAGCAAGCTGTCCTCTGACTATTGGTGTCTTATATTAGCCTGACTATTGTTGTCTTATGGGAGTTTTTTTTTAATAAGTGTGATTATTGGGTAATGATCTGTTTCTAAGGTCTTTTATTTTTAAAGGTTTATGTATTTTATGTCTGAGTGCTTTGTCTGCATGTATGTCTGCACCCCAGATCCTATTATAGATGGTTGTAAGCTGCCATGCAGTTGCTGGGAATTGAACTCAGGCCCTCTAGAAGAGCAGAGAGCCAGTACCCTTGACTGCTGAGCCATCTCTCCAGTCCCTCAGGTCTTAACTTTTAATGGAAGGTTTTGTGCTTTAGAGAAGAAAAATAAAATGCATATCTAATTCTAATTTATTTTAATTAGTTATTCAAATAGATATTTTACCACTGGGAAACACTGGAAGCTGCGATGACATTTGCTTCTAGAGTTTTGTGTCATAATCATCACACTTGTGTATAATGGGTGTCTTGCCAACCTTGTCCCAATGATTTCAATGGTTTGGAGTCTTTTTTCCACTGGTTGTGGTGTCTTTACTGTGGTTGTTTATGGCAGGAGTTCTCTGATCACATAGTTCTTAAGCACAAGGCAAAAACCCCATGGGCAGATGACTGAGCACAACTTTAGCTTTTTCCTGAGCAGTTTTGGTGCTTCTTTAGCGAAGTAGAGATGACATTGTAGGCAGCTGCTCCTGAAAAATGGTTTTAAAAAGAATCACATATTCTGGCAGGAGTGTTTATGCTGTGTCAAGGAATAATTTAAATGGAGTCAGAATAATTTTATTTTCACAGCTACATGAAGAGACAATGAAAGACAGCTTGAGCTGCCAGAAATGTTCGAAGTATATGGTCTATTAAAATGGAATAAAGATTTCTCCTGCTTTCAATCTTTGATGAAAAAAACACACAATGTATTTTCTGTCTGCAAAGTTATATGGCTTATAATCATAAATGATTGGGAGGAAGTAGGAAATTTTACGAATGCATCATTCTTTTGCTGCAGTTTTAAAGCAGACGTCAGGGCTTCTGGATATTTATGTTTTGCGCTACCGAGATAAAACTTTGTTGTTTGCTTGTAACTAATTCTCTGCAGGAACCAAACAAAAGTTATTTCTCATGCTGGTAAAAAGGGTTTTCCTTCAGCTGTAAATAAGCATACTTGAAACATTTCATTTTTGAGCTGTAGTTACATAGCTGAACATCATGAGAGCTGCCATGTTTAAATATCAACTTACTGTTTGTTGACTGTCAATGTCACTGATGCCATACCTGAATTAAGCAGAATTCTGATCTGATAATTCTAAATGATGTCACACATTAAACAATACTGTGCTAGGGTTACATGTAAAAGCTAGAGTTTAGCCATTCAGATAATTAGGATCTGATTAGAAAGCTGCAGAGATATCTGCATATTTGGACAGAATACAACAGGTTAGGGTGTAGAGAACTGTCTCAAATCTCTCTCTCTCTCTCTCTCTCTCTCTCTCTCTCTCTCTCTCTCTCTCCCTCTCCCTCTCCCTCTCTCTATCTCTATCTCTATCTCTATCTCTATCTCTATCTCTATCTCTATCTCTATCTCTATCTCTATCTCCACATGTGATCATGTGTGTAGTGTATCTATTTCTGTAAAATTGCTAGTGGTTCCAAGGTACTACATCATCCTCAATAGGCAAGCTTTCACTATTATATTTAGTCCTTTATTTCAAAGCAGAAAGTTAAGGCAAACATTTTTCTCCATTCCAATAATGGCTTCATTGTATTCATCCTTAGTATGAAAATCTAAATCCTGAATATTTTTTTTCGTGGTTCTAGGGCTAAACCCAGTGCTTTGAACATCAGCCCATTGTAGATCTGTGGTGTGCCGAAGAGGCACACCCCTAGTTTCTAAACCTGATAGCTTTTGAATACCATCAATTGGTACAATCGATGCAAACATTCCAAACTCTGAAAATCTCCAAGAATAGAATCCATTCTGATCCCAAGTCTTTTGGGGATGTAAGTGACTGGCATGTGTACCATCTAGTATAGTGTCAGCTTAGTAGGTACTGGAACCAGCTGGCTACTTGTGGTATCTTATTCTGCTTTCTACTTTTCTGGCATTGGGAGAACTCCGGCTATGAGGCTAATATCTGTAGTCAGGGAATTTGTTTGCTTGAAGGTGAAATGGATTAGTATGTCTCTCCTGCTTAAAGCATTGTCTCATTTTGGCAAAACGGAGCTTAGGTATGAGCATCCTTCCTATAGTCCCAATATTTCCAATACTTCCATACTGGAACCGCCAGGCATTCAATTGCAATTACCCTGATAGGAAAGCAGGCATCTATAACTTCTAAAAAAATGCTCTTCATTTGAAGTTAAGTGGAAATGGGTATTCTATAATTAATCTACCCTTCATTCTCAATATGACCAAATAATTTGTATCAAATTTGATTTTAAAATTTAGCTCTTTTTAACTCTATATTAGATTTTTATTGCAATAACACCCCAATAGTTCTGACAGTTATAATTTACATATTTGGCTGTTAAATTTTCTTTCTGATTTGTATACCTAAAACTCTTCAAATTGGTATATAATAAAATAATTAGGGGATAGAGATGGCTCATTTGTTAAAAGTATATACTGCAGAGACCCCGAGTGTGGTTCCCAGTACCCATATCAGGCTTACAACTGCCTCCCATTCCAGAACCAAGAGATTCTTTCTACTCCATCCTCTTGTCTCCATGAGCATCTGCACTCACATATATACAAATACACATAAGTAAAATTAATTAAATGAACAGTTATATTTGATAAACCCGTTTAGGAACTCAGACAATAGTTTGTTATGGAAGAATCTAGAATTAGGAAACTAGATTCTTCTACATCAGTATCTGTTCCAGGATAGGCCTTTTTCAAAACTAGTAGGTTTTTAATGCGCAGATATAAGTTCATGAAATAAATAGTGCATGATTACCTTGCATTTCTTTGGAGATCGTGATTTGCTTCATTATTTTCATGTAGATTTATAATGAAATAAAGACTTTCACTTATCCAGATGGCTATAAACATTCAACTTTCAATAGCTAAGGAATTATATAGCACTTTGGAGTATTTCTGGTCATAGTAGATTATCAGACAATGGGAAGTGATGTTTTTACTTTGAGGCATTAGCTGTGTTCAGGGAAACTTCTAAAGGCAGAGCTCTTGAGTGAGCCAATTACTTGCCCACATTGATTTATTTTTTAATGAACGTATTAATTTATTGTATTGCTACCATAATGTTTATGGTGCAACTTATAGACTTCCACTGACTGGAGCATTGAACGGCCTGACTGTTGGGACATACAGTAGACTGGAGCCTTTTTCCATGACATCATTATTATAACAGGCAGCTGGCACTTGTGTGCATTTTACAGTTTGAACCATAGCAACTTCTCTGCTAAATATAAGTGGTAGGATATCTTGATGCTTAACAAATGAAGGCAGATTCTGAGTTGTGAAAATGTTAACACATCTAGTCGTGATACGGCCCTGTGAATGGAACATATCACAGCGCACCAATGGAAGTGGCAGTACTCATTGTTCACACTGGCTCACAGGTTTTTCTTTCTTTCTTGTTCAGTGTGCCTTCCTGAAAGACTAATAGATTACGATTTGTGCCCATCTCTTAATACACATGTCTGAATGAGGTATATCTTCAGCTGAAATTTATTTGGAAAGTTTGACCAGGTACTCTATGTATTAATGCTCATTTTCCTTCTGTTAAGCAGAATAACAAGAATTGTGCCTCATCCCATGTTGATGGAGGCATATCTATTCTTACCGTAAAGGTAATAATATATTCTGTTGATAGGGAAATAGTCTTTTGATTCAACATCTATGGATTACTTAGATATGTAAGAAGAGACATATCTGTTCCTGTTTTGCATGATATTAAAGCAAATATAAATGTTTTAATAAAGAAATTTGTTTTGCCATTGTAGACCTGCCTAGAAAGTTCTTTACATACCAGGCTTGTCTCCTCAAGCTTTTCTTTTAGAATAATAGTGTGATTTGTAGTATTAACTATATACCATCCATGTGGAAAAAAGTCTAGTAGCAATGTTGTATTAATGTTTTTTTCCCTGGGGCATTTAAAATTATGCTGAATATTTTAAACAGATCAAAATTCCTAAGATGGAAAAATTTTTAGAGGAAAACGTTTTTGTAATTCCCAATTGAAATATAAATCTAGACTCTTGGAATAAAAGTGATCTCAGCAAGCTTTACATGAGTCCTTGATGAAGGTGGTGCGTGTTGCTCTGGAATGTTAGCTGAGTTCCTCTGTTGCCTCCAGTGAATCTTTCATAGGGAACTCTGATTGACTCTTGTCACTGCTTTTGTTCGGTGAGGATTACGTCTTATTTGACAACACTCAAATGAAAAGTGCTTAGTTTTCTTCTTTAGATTTCCATGGAAAATAAAAGGAAACTTGTAACTTATAAAAGCATTAAATTTTAGGCAAAGCCACATAGTGCCCTTGGGAGGTAGAGGCAGGAGGATCATAAGGTTGAGGCCAGGAGATCTCAAGCATGTAAGAGAAGAGCATGTCTAAACTTCTGTTAGTTGTTCATCATTTTTGTATGGCATTTGATTTGAAGTAGGGATATTAATTATAGATGAGACATCTAAAAAAGAGGAACAAATTATTCCAGAAAAAAGTACTATAAAAATAATGTCTTACAGAAGGCATTAGGGCATATTAAATAAGCCATGCAGAATTAAGTTTTAAAAATTTAGCTTAGATTCATAAGTTCAGTTTTATAATTCGCATCTTTAGTTACTAATGGTTTATTCATTCATTAAATGCCAATACTGGAAAACTAATGCTCATCTTCAAATAATTTATTTTGAAATTAGAAATTACAGTTTTGCCATTATAGTCAAAGAGAGAAATTCAGAGAAAAGTACTAACATTAGTCAACAAGATATGAAGTCATAATTTAAGTGCCTGTGAAATTAAAATTTAGGTGATCATCAATAAAAATTAGAGATTTCATGATACGTATACTTAGTAAATCTGGAGGTAAATTCCAAATGCGACAGGTGGGTGACTTCTTTTAATTTCCAATTTTCTTGATGTTCTTCTCATGCTTCTCCTGACAGGGATAACTCTGAAGGCTTGATGCCCTTTTGTATTCATTACCTTCTAAGATGAAGTCTTACTATGTTAATTGGATAATATGTTTGATGAGCAGCCAGGGTTTTAGACTAGTCATGTACCTTTGTTTGACAGGACCCATTGGAGTATCCAGGGATAGTACAATAAGATTCAATCATTGCAGTTGTCTGTGGGCTCTAGTCCTTCAAGTTTCATTCATTCTTCCAGTTAGTTCATTGATGCTGATTGTGTGTCTATCAGGTGTTAAACACAAGCATGTTACTTCTCAAACAAAATGACTTGACCTCCTTGAGAAGCTGTTTTAGATGGAATAATTGAAGTAGACCATTTTGAATCAGGTAAAGGAAGATAGGTGATGATTTTCTGTGTCTCTCCACTTTTCTTATCTCCTGATTTCCCAGGATGTTGCTGAACTTGTCCAGTGTGGTGTACTCTACAGGGACTGGCTACTTTCAGTGATTTGAGTTTGAGATCTACAAGACTAGAGTGTGTAGAGTCATTTTTTCTGCTTCTAAGAATTCCATAACTTGCTTGCTTGTTTCAGATTAACATACAAAGCAGGTGCCATCCAGAAGAGCCATCCTGGGATGTGTGGGTAGACTTTCAGGAGGCAGGAGCTGAAGTCTCACTGTGTCTAAGAGCTAAGGTGATGACCTTCAGTGGTCTTCAGTGCACATGACATTTTGTATGAGCAGATGGAGGAGAACTGTCTTCAGACAGGCTGGTAATGTCAGTATATATGCTAATTTAAATAGGTCACATGCTAACAGAAAGAATATGGTGCTGGATAATGACCTTGGCATTTTCCATCTGTTAACACCCTTGATTCTTATAAGAAGTCTGAGGTGGTAATTACTATTACCACCCCTACAGATTGAAATATGTCTGACCTGTCTAATAGATCTGAGTTATACTTATGACTACACATCTTTTCTAAGTTCACAATTATATGAAAACCTTTTGTTTTCTTGAGATCAATTAAATTGTGTTCTAGTATATTTTAACCAATGATACCTTAAAATTTTCATATTTAGTTTTTCGACAGTCTTAAAGTTTCCTTTTAAAATAAAATTTTAATGCTAAACGTCTCCCTATAAATGTATAATGTAATGATTATCCAATACTACAACATAAATTACATGGCTCACATGGTTTGTAATATGGGGTTGTTTTCTCTTTTGTATAACCTAGGTCAGTGTCTTAGATTTTAATGGTATCTTGTTTGTATGATTAAAGACAACTAATAACTCATGTCCAGGTTAAATAGGATAAAAATACTGATTTTGCAAATGTTTATATGATAGAATTATAGAATTCCTTTGTATCTTTTTGGGTACCAGTCACAGATCTGAATTTGCTTTATAAATTGAAGATATAATCAAAGTGTGTTGTGTACGTGTGTGAGCTGTGATAAAGAAACCCATTTTCTCTAATAAGATTTGCTACTAAAAAGAAAAATGCAAAAGAATTAGAAAATGTTTAATGTGTGAGTTTTAAACTCTTCAAAGGGGCGATGACAGTTTCAATTGAATTTATATGAAGGGGGATTTTTAAAAATTTATTTTTATTTCAGGTGCATTGGTATTTTTGCCTGCTTGTATGTCTGTGTGAGGGTGTTGCATCTCTGGAACTGGAATTTCATAGTTGTAAGCTGCCACATGGGTGCTGAGAATCGAACCTGGGTCCTTTAGAAGAGCAGCCAGTGCTCTACACTGCTGAGACTTCACGTCTAGCCCCTGGGAAATACTTTTCTCATGAGATATAGGCTGTACTTCTAGTGGAATCAAAGAAAATCACTGTCTCTTATAGAAATAAAAATTACTTAGTAATTATTAAATAACTCAAGATACACATTGACTTTCATAATTGAAGTTGATAGGCTTTTAAGTAATGGGTTTCTGTGTTCCTATGCACAGCAGTCTCTGATTTTTACTGTAGTATTCATTTCACAACATATTAGATAATCATCAGGGCGAGTGCGAGTTCTCTAACTGGGGTCTTACTGCATGAGGGTATTTGCTATCATTTTCCCTCACTCATTCACAGATCTTTCTCTGGATTAGTGTTAACAATCTTGTATTTGAGTGCGGCTGTGAAACGTGATGCCTCGCCTAGGAGGCCCGCCCTCCATGGCGGTATATGAGGTGTGACCATGAAGTGTGAGACTGATTCCACTTTATGGACACGCTGTATGAAGTCTGTCTCCGGAGCGGCGCGATCTCATTTCCCCGTTCATGGGCGAGAGTGTGTAGAAAATTCCTTGTGCTTCTCTCTTCCCGCCTTTCTTTCCTCTTAGAGGACTTTGGGATCTAGCTCCTCACTGAGACTGCACTTTCCCTTGGGCCCCCGATTTGGTTTTGCTTTTAGTTTTTCTGTGTCTTGATCGCCCGCCTAAGGCATGTTCTTTCACACGCCACATGGATGGTGCATAGATGAACTTGGGATCACCTATGTGTGCTTAAATCTACAAGGGAGTACGGAACTTTGGTGAATTCAGTTATTATTAACTCTAATGAAGATGTCTTACAATTTTCCGAATATCATAGCCTGTGCTACTAATTCTTAGATACCTCTTTTTAAAAGATGTATAAAACTGAAGATTTTTGCAACAGTAACTTACGGTAACTTAAAATTAACTAGATTCTGAGTAGTGTGTAATCATATTGAGATTTGAAGTACAAATTATACTTAATATATGTACAGGGCCAAGACCAACACATGTATGTCAACATCCACCAGTATTTTGTTAGATAAGTACTACCTATGTCTTTTAAAAGATAGTTTTTATCTTTGAGACTATAATGTAATTAGATCATTTCCCCACTTCCCTTTTCTCCCTCCTTTTCCTGACATATACCCCTCCTTGCTCTTTTTCATGGCCACTTTTCACAGTAACTGTTGTGACATAATATATGCACACACACATGTGCACACATTCCTAGGTACACAGATACAGTCTGCTCAGGCTGTATGTTTCACGTATATATGTTGTCATGGCTGACCATTTCCATGCATCATACTCTTCCCTGGGGAAGACTATTTCTCCCACTGTCAGCATTCTTTAGTTGCCTGTAAAGTAAGTAGGGTTGAGGCCTCCTGGGCTTTCCCAAGTTGACATTAGCATAGCTAATGTTGTTAGCTGTCCTTGCTCGGCTCCTGTTCAGACAGCCATGTTGGTGAGACTGTGAGTGTAGCTTCTGACAGAGTCTCACACAAGCTCCCGTTCCTCCGCCTCTTACTGTCTTTCCACCTATCTTCTGCAGTGATCCATGAGCCTTAGGTACAGGAGTTGTCTTGTAGATGTATCCCTTGGAACTAGACTCAACAACTCAGCATTTTAACTGGTTGTGGTTTTCTCTCATGGTCTGCCTTTTGCCAAGAGAACTATCCTGTATATGGTTACCCGTGTTCTTAAAAACAGTTAAATGAAAAAAAGATAGAAAATATTTGAAATTTCAGTCAATTATTGCTTAGTAGTCTTCTGGAAAAGCAGTATTGATAAAAGCATTAAGAATATTCTATTTGGGTCAATTGCATGTATTAAGTTTAATGTAACCTAGGCTTGAGATTTACTTATGAGATTTTGAACAAAGTAGATAAATTTATTCTATTTTCTTCATCCTGTAATAACTATGCCATTCACAGAACAATGTTGGAGATTAAATTATTTTAATATAAGAAAGAAGGCTTGCTTTCTAACTGTGGCAGAGTGACTTGCTTATCATGTATGTGATCCCAGATTTGATCCACAGTATCACACACATACTTCTGTGTAGATGCATGCACACATATACATACACATAAATTCTATACATGCTATACACATATGCCATATATCTATATCTGTCTATTTCTGCCTTTCTTTGTTTCTTTCTCTCTTTGTTTCTTTCTTTCTCTCTCTTTGTTTCTTTCTCTTTTTGTTTCTTTCTCTCTTTGTTTCTTTCTTCTTTCCTTTCTTTCTTCTTTCCTTTCTCTCTCTCTCTCTCCTCCCTCCCTCCCTCCTTCCCTCCTTTCTTTCTTTCTTTCTTTCTTTCTTTCTTTCTTTCTTTCTTTCTTTCTTTCTTTCTTTCTATATCTCTCTGTGTATGAGTACATGGTGGTGTGTGTGCATGTGTGTGTGAGTGTTTGTGTGTGTGTGTGTGTGTGAGAGAGAGAGAGAGAGAGAGAGAGAGAGAGAATATGAGAATATGGTGGTGCATATATTAGTTTATTTTGTCTGCTGTATTGCCATAAGAAAATGCTACAGATGTCAATTGGAGAGAGCTTCTTGGTTAGGGAAGGGAGCCTATGTCCGCTTCCCCCTCTCATACTGAGACACTGTCTCATTTGAGCCAGTGCAGGTCCTGTGCTTGCTACTATAGTCTCTGTGAGCTCATATGTGTGTCTGTCTTCTTGTGTCTGGAAGACACTGTTTCCTTAGAGCTATCCATCACTTCTGGCTCTTAAAATCTCTTTCTGTTTCCTCTTCTTCATAGCTCACTGAGATGAAGACATTTAGGACTCAGTCATTCAGGCCTGAGTGTTCCCAGATCTTTCACACTCTGCACATTGATCTGCTGTGGGTGGTTGGATAGGAAGGCATGGAGGGTCTAGGGCAGGTGGCTGGTGAGAGGATGTGAAGCCATGATCAGAGTAGATGGTATGAAAAGAATGAAAATAGTAGCTGTGATTTAAAAAAAGAAATAAAATGTACAGAACATGTAGCTTTAAAAAATGTTTTTTTTTTCACATTTGTGGAGGCTGGTTAATAATCCAGGAGTATGACGTCAGTAGAGACATATTCTTATCGCTCCTTCTTCAGATGAGGTCCTGTATGAGCTTTGCACGTGTGTCTCTCTAGCATCCCTGCTGAGGTCCTTTCTTTATAAAGACACCAGTAATGTTAATGCCAGCCATTGGTCCTCATCTTAATTAATTGCCTTTAAAACATTCTTCCTCCAAACCTAACTACATTCTGAGAGGATTTCAATATAAGAATTTTAGGGAAATTCATCTCATAACATCAGGTTCACAGTGTTAGTACTCTTTAAAAAGTGCTGGTTGCTTGACATGAAGATGCTATTGTGGTTTTGGTATTTAAATAAGTAGCACTACCATTTGTGGAAAAAAAGTTGGGGGGGCTGAGGTACAAGCTCACATGGCAACATTAGAGGAAGTCACTTATGATGGTAGTCACATGAATTAAGAAGTGGAGTATGGGTTAGGAATATAAAGTCTTTCCAATAATGTGGGGGTGAGACTGAGCTGGGTGAAAAAGTGTGAGAGCAAATTTGACTGGAAAGAAGCTGCAAGTTTTCACATCTTGAGAGGCTAAGCACCCATGAGATAAATTACATGTATTCTAGAATGTTTCATAATCTGATCTGAGCCTTTCTGACCCTGTAAAGGACCTGTTGGAGATTATTAAATTTTTCAAAAATTTGAGGAAGTCCCAGTTCCTTCACCGACAGGCTTCTGTGTGGTTGACATACCAGGTACTACATTTATGCATCATTGACGTGATTAAAACCAGTGTCTGACACCACACTTAAAATGATCTTGTTGGTTGTCCATGCTATCAGGTATTTAGGGTATTAGGAGTCTCATGAGTCCTGTGCAGCAGAGCATGGTGACTATGCTGCCCAGCTGACAACATATGGTTCGAGGATGCTTACAGACCCTGTCATCTAGCACCTCAGTACACGAGAAAGAGTCTGCAAACATTTTACAGAACCTCCTGAGACTGTTATGTGGTGAATTAAAATATTTCTTACTTCTCACATTTCTCTTAAATGCTGTTGTCATTATTGTCTGAGCCACATTGGCTATCTTTGTAAGGACAACATTCTTCCTTGAAATGGAATATAAAATTTCTTTAGAAAATATGCAGTTGGGTTCCATTTCATAAAGTTAATTTACTTCACAGAGTTCTGGAAATGTTTCGGCCAGTGAAGTTTTTGATCTTTGATTAAAATGTCAGGTAATAAAAATATTATGTGAGTTGGGCCTATCTGAAATAAAATCTGAACTACAGAGTATGGCTTTAGTTGCAGCTTGGAAAAGTTTTGTGAACTTATTATTTTTGAAGTCCTTCTAAAACTGAAAAAAAAGAGGAAAGGTCAAAATGAGAGATAAATTGAAAATTAATTTTCAAAGATTTAAATGTTAATTGAATTGACTATGCATTCCCTGTCAAAAGCTTAATAGTCTTTGAAGTATCCCTAACTGCAGGGTTAATGTCTACGCGTTGAATTATTACATGGTTATAAAACCCAATAACCTCTTTTACCTCATTAAAATGGTCTGGAATACTAAATTTGTATTTTCTTTTGCAAATATGAAGGGGTAGAAATGAGGCAAATCGTTAAGATGTCAGTTTTAGACTGGGCGGTGTGGTAAGTGCCTTTGTGAGGCTGAAAGGAAGAAAAGGGTCATGAAGTCAAGAACTGGATTACGTAGAGAGACCCTAATTCAAACACAGTGCAATCTCATCCAACCCAACACAGCAACAAAATCAACCAGAGATGGCACTTTTCGTCAGTATTAAGTGTTTATTATTATTATCATCATCATTAGTGGTAGTGGTAGTAGTACCATTGTGTGTCTCTGTATCAGAGTATATGCGTATGTGTGGCAGTGTGTGTATCTGTGTGTCCATGCACACAGAGGTCACAAGAGACTTTCAGGTACGTTCCTTTTTTATCCTCTGACTTCATTTTGGGGCAAAATTTCTTTCTGAACCTGGTACTTGTGGTATTTTTTCTTCCCCTGGCTTTATTGAAGCTAGCAACCGCCAGTAGTCTACTGGGCTTACAGAGATACACTTGGCTTGTTTTATAGATTCTGAGGTGTGAAGTCTCCTGTGTTCCTGATGACATGGCATATTCTCTCCCCCCCACCTCTCTCCAGTCTTCTGTGTCATTTTTGTTTTTGAAAGTCAAATTATGGCTCATTAGAAGTTAATGTTATGTGACTATTTACTAGTTCTAAGTGACACATCTCATAGCTGAAGTGTGTTAACTCTTACCTCAGTATACATGATTATGTCATATATATACACATAACCTGTGGCCTGGACTGTAGTTTTAAAAGTCTTTATCAAGGGGTGTAGTATTATGTTTCATTTCTTAAATCAAAGAACCATTTCTTGGGATAGCTTGGAGATGGTGTAGTGAGTATCCTACAGAGCTTCACATTTTGGTAATATGAGATACTCATGTTAAAGTATAATAAGAGAAAAAAATTTGACATTTTGAGACAAATTAGGCTTTAGGGTATGCTTTAGTTTTAACAAAAACAAAAGCTAGACTGTTCGTAGCCAGAAAACCACATATCTTGGAGTTAAATGTGGAAAATATTTATAGTGTTGTATAGTTTTATTACTACAGACAGAAGGAAATACTTTATGAAGTACCTTCCAGCCAGTGAGAAACTTTATACAGGCCAACAATAAAGAGGCATATGAAAATATTTCTTTCTTTAGTGAGAATGGGTGATAAAACCTTGAGATACTGAGACATTCACTTTTTAACAAGTGAGGTCTTGTTAAAACCTCACTTATGTGGAAGCCGACAGCTGGGCAATTGGGAAGGCTTTGTGAGTTAGGGTTGTCCTTGATGAGAGGGCTTGCTTTATTCCTTAACTACATCCCTTGTTTGGTGCAAGGCTAAGATATATGGAACTCAAGTTGACACCCTGCCACAGTGGCCAGCAGTCACACAAACCAATAGTGTTTTAGGGGACAAGAAATGTTGTAGCAAACCTGTGTGTTCCCTGTGGATTTTGGTTAGTAGGAGAGAGAACTGAACCTCTCCCTGCCACCACTACAGACTTATGCAAAAGTTTTCCTTAGTCCTGGGGTGGCCAACCGAGAGATCTCAGCTATTTTCTTTGAAAGTGTTTCTTCTTTATTTGTACTGTTTTCTTAGCAGGCTATTTTTTTCATGTCATACTTAAACTACTTCCACTGCCTTATTAAAAACTTTTGGATGACATTCATAATGCTATCACTATTGATCTGAAAAGCTATCACATGTTAAACTTGCTCAAGCAGGGCTCACAGGATGTCACTGTTCAAGTAAAAACAATGTGACTTCTGTTTCCTGTATCATTAAGGCATAGTATTTTTTTTTTTTGCTTGCTTCTATGATTTTCAGTAATTTGAATATTTTTTTAAAATTAACACTATTGAACAATCATTGTGTGTTCTTGATGTGTGTGTATGTGTGTGTGTGTGCACACGTGTGGACACTCATGTGCATACCTAGTATAGCCTATGGATAACTTTGTGAACTTGGGTTTTTTTTCCAACTTCCTTTGACTTCAAGGCACTGAAGTCAAGTCACCAGGCTTTCATGGCAAATGCCTTTATTGCCAAGCTGGCTGATTCAAAAACTCTTATGAGTATTTCTGTCTTATACTAGAATGCCAGTGTGATTTCCTCTTAGTCTTATAAACTTATTTAATGCTCTTTAAATCCCAGTATGCATTAGAAAATATTACACTTTTGTCTGCAAACCAGTAGCTTTAGACTGGTCATTGTGCAACCCGTCTTCCCATCACTAATCTCTGAAGGGTCTGTCATGTTACTCCTGATGAAGCCTTCAGTGACTCCCAGTCCTTAATCCTACACGTCATGTGGACTAATACCCCCTTAGTGGCACACCATACAAGCTAGTATGTGATGTGTAAAAGTCCTGTGACACTATTTCTTTTGTGAGCCAGTCACGTTTTATTCTGTCCTTGAACAGATCTCATCATTTCTGGAATTTTGACCCAGCATTTTTTCCTTTTTGCTGTTATTTTTTAGCTGAAGTAGCTTTCTCCCCTACCTGCACCTCTTCTGCCATTATAACATGTCTTAAGGCCTTCCTGGATAAATACAAATGACTCTTTCACTGTAACGCTGCCTCCTCTCACTTAGTTCTTCAAGGGTTCTGTTGTGTGGCCTTCATGGTGTTGTTGGGCATTTACATTTATCATTAGTCTTGGGCTTTGCTTCATGCAGTCACTATGCCTCTACTAGAACCAACTCTTCACACAACATACTTTTGTGGTCTTGAAGCTATTTCTCATGCCATTCATTGTGTTTGTGTGTTTGTGTATGTGTGTGTATTCTATGTGGTATGTGTAAGAATATGTGTGTGTTTATGCTATGTGTATGTTGTGTGTGTGATATGTATGTCTTTTACATGTTGTGTGTGAGTATGCTGTGGTATGTGTGTGTCATGTATGGTGTGGTACATGTGTTGTGTGTATGGTGTGTGTGTATGATACGTATGCTGTGTGTGTCTGTGATGCTTGTGTGGTATATATGATATGTGTATATGGTATATGTGGTATCTGTGTATGTGTGTGTGGAATGTATGTGGTATATAGTATGTGTGTGTGGTATGTTATATGTGTGGTATGTGTGGTATATGTGGTGTATGTGTGTGTTATATGTGTGGTGTATGAAGTGTGTGTGTTTTATATGTTGTGGTATGTATGGATGGTATATGTCTTGTGGTGTGTGTGTGGTGTATATGTGTGTTGTGTGATGTGTGTGTGTTGTATGTGTTGTGGTATATGTGTGTGGTGTATGTGTGTGATGTGTGCTGTTGTGTGTGTGATGTATATGGTGTGTGTGTTGTATGTGTTGTGGTGTATGTGTGTTATATGTGTGTGTTGTGTGTTGATGTGTGTGTTGTGTGTTGGTGTGTGTATGATGTGTATGATGTGTGTGTGGCGTGTGTGTGTGGTGTGTGTTGGTATGTGTGTGTGTGTGTGATGTGTATGGTGTGTGTGTGACGTGTGTATTAATGGCTGATTAATGGCTCTCTACTTTCTAGTTTGCCTCCATCTAACCCTAAAACAGGCTTGCATATTTTATTCACCCAATATATATCTGGGTTTTTAGCGTATACTGTTTATACTGAACATCTGTTACTTGATAGTTGAATTAATTAATTCATTTGTTGAGGGCTTTCATCTTTTTCTGTTATGTCAGTAATTTTGATTATAATTAATATAGCCAGGAAGAGTGTTTATTTTTTAATGTGGAAATAGTCTTTACTTTAAAAAAGTGTCATCAGAGGTTGATTGCATAAAGTGAGCAGAAATGTCATATCTGACATCTATGGCCTGGCCTCCCATGATGTTCCAAAGATGACTACTGACTTGTAGAACCCCTAAACGCTGCTGTCTAAGAGTGAATGGGAAATTACAGTGTAAATAGTGTAAATAAGCTGCAATGGTGAGAGCCGCATGCCCTGCTCTTAGTGCTTGAGTTTGGGCAAATCATTTAACACTTTTGACATTTTATTTTCTTATCTTTGGGAAGTGAGATTCATTCCATACATTTCTTCGTAGTTATATAAGTATACATGATAGCTCAAATTTATCTGGGCCTTGTTACTTGAAGCAAGGCTGCCCTAAAATTTTATCATCAGCATGTTCTTGCCTCTGCTTCTTCTCATACTAAAATATCCCCTAAGACCAGTCTAATTTCCACCTCAGAAAAAGTCTTTTGGGCCTCTGTTTATCCATCTCGGCATGCATATTCGTTGTCCTCAGGACATAAATTCTACTCTGCTGCACAGAGTTCCTTCACATCCTGCAACAGTGTACACTTTAGTAAGCAACATGACAGACCTCCTCGTCTACATTTGAATACTGTAAACTCCCAATGTCATTTCAAAATATTGAGGTATGCTCTCATTTTTATACTTACCTTCTGAGAATTATTAGTGTTTTATTGTACTCCCGTGGTATGTTTTTTTATTGATGGTTTTGATTAGTTTTATCTGCTTAACTGTGACGACCTCATCCTATATTCATTCCTAAGAATATTCTATCATTGTTTACTCATTCATTGACTAGCTGAAAGTTAAACACCATTTTAGTTGCTCAAGTTATAAACAGGAGAGGGAACTGTGTTTTCAACTTTTGCTATAACATTGCAGTTCAAACCAGTTTATGCAAGGCAAGCAATCTGTGAGACTTTTCCTTGTTCATTCTTTGTTAGAGCAGAAGAGAGAAGAGAAGCAGGCATTTGGAATCAGATATCTGAATGTAAAACTCACTGAGAAGGAAGCCTGCATGCTTTTAGCCAGATCCCCCCCCACACATACATTTTTCTTCTAACAGGGTTTGCTGTGTAACCCAGGTTCATGTTTGTGCCTGGGGTTACATGTGTGAACCAATTTAGATGCCTTATTTTTGTTGTTATTATTTATGTGTTTATTTATTTTTCAGGAAATTTATTGCTTGTAGTTTTGGCTAATTTTTAGCTTGATTCCTCTGCTTTAGTCTCCTAAGGAAATCTTTGCTTTAAAATGAGGATGGGGCACTTTTTCTCAGAATCATTGTAAAGATTGCTTAAGCTAACATATATAATATGCCTGGCTTATTCTGTGAACTTCATCAAGATTACTTGTTTTAATGCTATTTCTTAAAACACAAGAAATCTTGGGTGCACTCCCCAAGCTTGAATATTGATGGGGACTATTGGGAAAATAAATGTTCTGAGTCTATCCATTTATTTTCTGAGCTAAGTAAGATATTTTGAATTGAATTTACAAAAGTTACAGAATATTTTTCTCTCCAATCCTACAAATTTTTTCCTAGCTCCAAGCACCAAAAGACATTAAAAAAAGAAAGAAAGAAAGAAAGAAAGAGAGAGAAAGGAAGAAAGAAAGAAAGAAAGAAAGAAAGAAAGAAAGAAAGAAAGAAAGAGAAAACAGCAAACAAAGATATAGTATCTTTGGTTAAAGCTGCTCCACTTCTGTGAGGCTGACTTTTCTGGATTTATCTGGTGGCACACTGGAGAAGTGTTCTCGTTGAATGAGTTTCAAAGAAAACATATTCTGATTTAGCCTTTAGACTGAGAGAACAAATTGTGCGTGTCTGTTTTCATATTTATACATAAGCGCACTGAAGTCTTGATACGGTAAACACCTGTTTTGGCACTCATCAACTCTGCCGAATACATAAGGAACATCCCTGTGGTTCAACAATGGGACATCTGTGGAGCTGGGGAACACAGGAACACTGGGAAGCAAGTTCCTTGGCACAGATCGAGAGTTAGGAGAGCACTCAGAGACCAGACCTGCAACCACACAGCTGCAGGAGAAACAGAAAACAACAAACAAACAACAAACCAAACAAACCTGAGTCTCTCAACACAAAATCTTGGCTTTGAGGGGTTTTTGTTTCGGGTTTTGTTTTTTTAGTTTAAATATTGATGTTGAAACAGGATGAAATTTTATCTGTGTAAGGTTGCAATATCTTTCTCACCACATGTGGTAACACAACCCAACCTTTTGGGATCACTAATACCTGTTTTCCTGGTAACTTTTCTTGTTTGGGGCATACATTGCATATGACACATGTTGGAGCTAAAAATCAGCTCCCAACTTACCCAGTAAGTCTGATATTTCTGACTTTCTAAATGTTTGTATTTTAAAATTGTATTTAAATGTAATGATTTGTCCATTTTTTTCCTTTTCAGAAAAATTGCAATCATAGACAAAAATAAGACCAGAAGTAATTGCAACACACATCAGTTAAGTTTTAAAGAAAATGCAATACTCATAAAACTCACATACACACACATATACACAAACATACACATACACATATACACACACATATACACACACATATATACACACATATGCACATAGGCACAGGAAGTCACACACAGCATGAAAACCTATGTCATCATATTTAAATTGTAGAAAAATAGTCAGTTTTAAGTTAGCCATAATATGTTTTCAATGGAAAATGATTCTTTATGCAGTGAGTATTCTTTGAGTAATGAACTACACAGAATGATGTGGAAAATCTCCCAGGACCTAGGTAATTTCAGAATCTTTACTTGCTATGTATATGAGGCATAGGTGTCTTCAGTAGGATTTATGACTTGACTTTCATGCATGAAAAGCACTACATTTTATTAGTTAAATTTAAAGTGGACATAAAAGTTGGAACCTAAATGTTTGACAACTAACTTCGCTATTCCTAGTTGCTGCAAATATTCGAAATGGCAGATTTATACTGGAAAATGTTCGTGAACTGACTCAGCTGTTCCCAAAGAGATAGTATAGGGGAGTTAAAGAGCTGATTGTTGAAGTCCCATGAAGGGAGAGAGGGACTTTGGAGGAACATTAGTTGGCTTGTAATGGAAAGATTATTATATCTGGGAAGGTGACAAGACAAGGTAGGAAGGCTCGAGTGTCTGGACTCTATGTATCGAGTATTTTGTATCTACACTGTGGGGACCTGGGGACCCATGATGAAGTAGCTCAGAGTTGTCTAATATGCAAAGGTTCAGGGAAAGCCACGTCGACTATTCAAGGACAATCTCTACTTACATTTTTCACCAAGGCTAATTAAACCTTTAAAAACACATCGTGTTTTCTTCAATTCTGTTAAATAGAGAATCTCTGTTAACGCAATCTTGTCTTGGAGTAACGAGGACACACATTTATATAGAGATGACTTCAGAGAACAGTATGGGAAACAGAGACGACTGCAATCCAGGCTCTCTTGCTACACTTGACAGATATCAGTCTTAGTTGCATAGAGTTCGAAATTGCCTTGCAGTTTTGTTAGCATAGCAAAGAAAATTTTCTGCAAAATCAAGATGAATATGCTGCTGTGCGCGCAGCTTAGAGAATGTGAGGGCACATGTATTCTTAAACAATCATTGTTTCCTTTGTGTCACTGGAAGGCATCAACAAACAGGTTGTGGTAATAACATGCTGGTGTTTTTCATATATTATCATTAGTAGTTACTCATGTATAATCCACTCTTGTAGCCTTTTGTTCTGGAAGTTTTCTTTTTTTTTTTAAATACTGCCACTTACTTAATCATGTTTCCATAGTTTATTTTGTTTTATTTGCTCAGAAAGCACAAAAACTGACAGCAGAAGCGATTAGCAGTTACTGGCAATGGAGCCCACACATGATTCCAGGTCACTCTTCCTTGCCTTGATGAGTGAGACTGAGCTTCCACCTGGAGGAAGATGGGAAGACCCTGCCTCATGGTCTAGATAGGAGTGTTTTTAAAAAAAACAATAAAATTCTAAGTTAACTGAAGGCAGCAACAGTGTACTCGCATATATACAATAAATGAATATTCTTTTTGAAAAAAGAACAATAATATCTTGAGTTTGGGACAAATTTTTGTTGTCGTTTAAAATTGGGCACTCTTCTTTGTCAGGTATGTGAGTTCCAATGAGAAAATATATACACTTTTTACACTAAACTATTAGCATGGGGCAATGACATACCTTTCTCCCCCTCCCTTCACTGGTAGCTGGTGCGGAAACTAGGCAGCAGTTCATGAAGTCAGTAGTTGGTTGATACAGCTCATTGGCTGCTAGTGCTTGAGATCCCAGTCCATCATGGGCTAAGTCAATGAAAGTGCACAAAGTCAATCTATTATTGGTTGCAGGCAGAGGTATTATCCTACCTGCTTTTCTCCTGGTCTCACTGAGCATAGTGTCACATGAATCAGATCCAGTGACATTTCTGGCTTATTATAGCACATTTATTACTTTCAGCCTTTAATGCTTTTAGAATACTACTAATTGTCCAGTAACACAATTCAAAACCTTAACGCCTCTGATCTCTTTATGTCCTTTAATGATGGGCTTTGAAATACAGTCTTATTCTGTATCCCATGTTACCCAGGAGTGCCTAAAGAAACATACAGTTAATAATGAGGATAGAAACATTGGACAAGGCAGAAACATTGGAGTCCAGGGTTCCAACCTAGGTATATTTTTGAAAGGATTTACTAGTTTATAATATTCTATTTAAAAAATAGAGAAGAAGCTTACTTTGAAGTATTAAGTTAAAAATAGTAACAACATTTTTGATGAACTTAGTAAATTCTAAATAAATGTTAGTGTCATGATAGTAATCACTTATCATCACTCTTTGCATATGTATAACTTTTTGAATTTAGACTTTTGAAATTATGACTCTTGATCCTGTTAAACTTCCACCAATAAAATTATTGAGAAAAGTTCTTCATGGTACTGACATCATAAATACTCCAGTTATAAGCCCAAGTCATTTGCTAGAATTCCCCGGTCAGTCCCCAGTTCTAGCAGATGTGTAAAATGAGCATTTCTTTCCCAATCCTTTCAAGAATTGAACACTATTAAAACTTGTATTGATTTTTTCAGCTCAACTCGTGTGACCTTTCCTTTGTCATTTTCTCCCCTTTTAATGAAATCAGGATCAGTGTCATAGTTTCTGTCCTGTGTTGTATATTTCATCCTCTCTGCTAATTAAATATTTTCACAAATTTGTATGTTTTCTTAATATACTAAACCTGTTAAGAATTTAAAATTTCTACAAATATATTCATAGTTTTGAAATAATTTTATTATTAAGGTGTTTATATAATTCCTGTAAATCCTTTTATCCCCTGTAGAATCTCATTTTATTACTTCATTGACTGCCAGCATTTTTAGACTTTCACTCCAGAATTCCTCATTCCTGGTCTCAAGCATCCTTTCTATGGATGGTTTGGAGGAAATTATTTATTTTGTTTTTATTTTTTATTTTTATTTTGTTTTGTTTTTATTTGCTTTTACTATGTTCTGACCATTTGTCTGTCTGGTTCTTAGAGTGTCTCAGTGAATATGAGAGACTGACCTAGGACTGATAATACTCTTGCCCCAGGTCCCTGTGTGTCAGGATTAGAGTCTGCATAGATATGCTTGGTTCTTCAATTTGTTTTGTTTGTTGTATTATAAATGAAAAAAAATACCCATAAATGCCAAAAAAAAAAGGCTGAGGGATATTGGTTGAGTTCTCTAGTTAATCTCCCAGGTAGGAATCACATTGACAGTAATGGTGCATAAAAGGTATTAAGCTTTTCAGCTTTTCTCTCTATTATCAAATAATTTCAATACCAGACCTCATTTCTGTTTTACTTAAAGACTGATAGGCAATTGTATTAGTTAATCATTACCGTGACAGTTGTGACTTGAAGAAGGAAGGGTTTATTTTGACTTATAGCTAAATGGATATAGTTCCTGCTGGCCTGAAGAGTGGTGGCAGGAGGGTGTGGTAGTGTGTCACATGGTGTGTGCAGCCAGGAAGCAGTTGGAGATCTCTCTCTCTCTCTCTCTCTCTCTCTCTCTCTCTCTCTCTCTCTCTCTTTCTCTCTTTTGTTTGTGCTGCAGTTAGGGAGGGTATTCTCACCTCTAGTCACCTCTACTAATTAGATAATTCCTTATAAGCATTGTCTCATGTTAAGTTGATACTCTATGTCAACCACCACAATAATGTCTGTCTAATGTTTTGTCTCCTAAAACTTGCTATGAGAATGTCTGTTTTAGCAATTTATGTGACATTTCTCATATCCACCCAAAGCTGTAGGTTCTGTCTCACTTTGTTTTTCTATTATTTTGTGTTGTAACAGATCATGGCAATCCCTAGTAGCAAAGAATTCCAGCTGTTTGGTGGTCTCAGAGTTTCTGTGGGTTTGGAATTGGTGGAAGTTTGGCTGTCTGCATCTGGTCAGGGTTTTGCACGCTTTTGGTCCACTGAAATGGAGCAGATGAGGCAGGGACTAGTTTTAAATCTGTCTCTCTATAGAAACTTGGCCTTGTCCAATGTGCTAATTGAATCTGATAATTTGAATTTCTTCATAGTTTAGGAGTCAGCAGCTAGTGCAGTAGCTGAGTGTTTCACTGCAGTGAACAAGGAGAAAACTCTCTGCCTTTTATGTAGAGTTTATGGAATCACAGAGCTTCGCCTATACGATGGTCAGGAACTCTAGGCTGGCAGTGCTTATGGCAGGAGTGCAGTACATTATAAGACAAGGGTGTTACTGTGGTCATCTTTGGAAATTATAGTCTTCCCTCCTTGGACCATAGACGCTTACAGTACTGTAGAGAAAGCACTATTGTTGTTGCTTTCAAACTCCCAGTCTCATTTTCATCAGGAGATACATTTGCCGTCCATTGTCTTGGGTTTAAAGTATATATATATATATATATATAGGCAGGCAAGAGGTAGATGCCCTTAAGTACTGAAAAACTAAGCCAAAGGGTCTTATGAGCGTCTTTGAACCAACAAACAAGCTTCCTGCTTTCCACACACTCAAGTCAATGTTGGACAACTATGAGAAATCTCAATTGCTTTTTCTGCTCACAAGAGAAACGAAGCCATAGGAATAATCTGATGGCCATGTAGCCATTTGCTTAATGAGGCTCTGTCCTTCCAGACAATTGTTCATGGTGACTCTTGGCTCTTGCCTTCATGCCCTGGAGTCATCCTTTGGGTCATCCATCTTTCTCCAGGTGTGGCCTGTGTTTACCACTGATGACTCCATTTCTTTCTATGCTAAAGCATCTGGACATCCAAAGGGAACCTTTGTTTTAACCTTTTTTTCCTTTCAGTTCTAAATAATATTACCCCCTACCAGTCTCTGGAGTTTCTTATGTATCAATTTATAAGTCACTATATTAACAACCCACTCTATTAGCAAAAGGTGACATGCCCCCAATTTAGAGATAATTACTTCTTTATCAGAACCTGTTCAGTGTCAGGGTGCTGAAGCAGCAGCACTGGAGGATTCTGAGTAGCCCCTTTTAGTACAGAAAGTCAGCTCTTGTGGCTTTAAGAGCCATAGGAGACCTTTTAACTGCATTATAGCACCTGAGTCCCGACTCACACATTCCTAAGTGTAGTAAACACTGTTTGAGTTACTATCTCCCCTCTGTTTGTCTTCTGTCGATGCCTAACTCCATCTAGTCTGATGATACTCTCTGTCAGTTTCAGTCAGTTTTGTTTCTGATGTGATAGAGGACACAGAAAAGTTTTATTTTTTTAACCCAGCAAACCTGGTCTTTATTTTCATTAGTCCTATGTATTGCTGAAAATTATTCAGCTTATTTTAACTTACCCAGCTCTATTCATGACTTAACGAACTGAAAGAAGCCAGATGTTTTTCTCAGATTCTGCTTCAACATCTTTTTAGCTGGATACCTAGAGCCCATTAGGTGCATATTCTGTTTCAAATGTTACCAGGCTGAATTTATTTCTAAATTTTCTTCTACTCTAAAAGATGCCTCACCTTCCAGTGTCATCTTTTGGAGGCAGAACCAGGAGGGGGTGAAGCAGCGAGGAGCTGTCCAGGAATACTGTGACTAATGGTAGATGCTGGTTTCTGTACCTTGGTAGATTGGTCTTTGTAATATCATAGTATCCTCTGGAGGGGAAGGCTGTTCACATGGTAGCTAAAACTTTCCAGAGCGGTGTTCTGTTGAGTAAGGTGTGACATGAATCAAATTTTTATGATCTAGTCTTGGAACTCATAGAATGTCACATTTGCCATGGTCATAAATTCCAAGATTGAATGAGAAGGGACTGGCAAGCCCCCTCTGTGGGAGGAGTCTTCAAGGCACACTGTAGCTGTAAGAATGTTCTAAGTTGGAGAGATTGGTTTTTTCCTACCTTTAAAAATTCTGCCATTGAGAAGGGCTTGAAAACTTGAGGATTCAAATTTATGTGAGTATGGAAGTGGGAATTGGTCTGCTAGGCGTTAGGGGAGTAGATATGATCAAGTACATTAAATGAAATTCACAGGTAATAAGAATATTTCAAAATATCTGCCACCTTTCTTTTTATTTCCAACTTTACAGATTAACTAAAGTTGGTAAAATGCTGATGTACTTAATTTTGTGTTAGAAGAAAAACCTCTTACATCTTTGCTTTTCACAATCAAATCTTGTTTTAAACATTCAGTAAGCTTCTATTTGTATCATCTAGTGGTATCCTGGCTTTTATATTTTTCTCTTGTAAAAGCCCAAATAACGATTGTGGGTGGCACCTCTTTTAAGTTATATTAAGGTCTTAGCCACACAGAATTTATGAATGGTAATAGTTTTGTTTGGCTAGCTACTGGAAAAATTTAATAAAAGAGAGAAACCATCACTTTAAGAATTACATTTCTTCCTAAAATTTATCTCTGCACGACTATTTTGTGAAGAACTCAGTGATTCTTAAAATTAGTCTGGTAAAGTAGCCATAGGCATATGGATGTATCTCATGAATATTGGACATGAAAACTTCATTTAGCTCATGTGGCTGTAACTGTCTGTGTGCTTTTCTTTACTCTGGGCCACACCAGCCTAGCTGATCTTCTATCCCTAGGGCTATGTGGGCCACATGTGCTTTGCCAAATTTGGGGCTATTTTGGATGTTTAGTCTGCACAGGCTGGACCCTTTCACTGCATCTTATTGCCTTGGATTCTTCTTCACTTTTAGCAATAACCTCACCCAGCTTACTTTTGAGAGACTGCCAGAATATAGCAGCATTTATGATCTAAGGTCCAGAAAAGGGCTATGCGTGTGAAAGATGTACATGACTTCTCTGAGCTTTCAAGGGACTACATTCTATGCAGCCCTCTGAAATGATTCACAGGTGACAGAAATGAACAGAGAAGCAGGGTAAATCATCTTAGCTCACAATGATTGTTGTACCTAAGAAGTCACATATCTTGGCTTCTGGTGTGGCTCCCAACAATGAAAAATCCAGCCATCCCAGAAATGAAGCAGTGTTGCCAGGGGAACCAAGGTTGTCAGCTATAGTTATAATATATTCTAAAGCTGGAGTGTTGTATAATCCAGTGCAGTAAGTTAAGATGTAACTTAATTGTTTAGTACAGGTCATGCTCTGTGATGTAATGAGAATCCTGGAAATTAGTGAATATAATACGAATGCTAGGAAAGTTGTTGGTGTGGTCTTGTTTATTAATTAGTAACTGACTTTTAAGACTTTTGAATTATCTTCAAGCTTACAGGCAATTTGAGTAAAATGTGTTTTGGGTGGATGACTAAAAGATTATCATTGACTTATATTGTATTGACTGGGTGAAATTTTAATTGAATTTCCTCAAGTAGTAATATATTTTACCATGATAATAGGAGATCTAAGAACTGCTGCACTGGGAACTTGCAATAGTGAAAGCAGATTTTAGTTGATGGGTTTGTTCCTTGGGATGAGACCTGTACTTGAAAAATTTAATCTACAGTGGCAGATTTACTCTAATTGGTTATGAACACTCAAAAGGAGCAATTCTGTACAGTGTCATGTTAAACCATGGTTCTGGATATTTGAGAAGTTGAGACTGTAGGATTGTTTGACCCTAGGAGATCAGAGCTAGCCTGGGCAACATAGTAAGATTCCATCTCTGAAAAAGAAAGTCATAGTAAGGAAAATGTATCTTATTTTTTTGGTGTGTACTCCTTTTAACAAGTTATAAGCCAGTGTATTCTAGAACTCTACAGAAAGATTACATAAAAGCCACAAGTCATTACATTGAGCATTCCAAAGGAACCAGTTTTCACCTAAATTATTTCATTATCTTTCAATGGACAGTTATGTCATTGAACTAAAATTTGAATTTCTTATACTGCCGTAAATTAGTCTGTCTCAGCTGGACCATATATCTGGATCCTCTGGAGAGCTTCAGAGAATGCTCACATCTGGGATCACTGCATTGATTCCGAGCCTGCTCATTTATGGATATGACTCATATCTGCAGTTGTGAAAACCTTCCAGGTGGTTTTAATGTACTACACATTTAGGAGTCACTAGCTGGAAACAACATCATCTTTCAGCCTCATGCATTGGACTCCTTCCTGTGCTCTTCCACTCGACACCTCAATGGGGAAGATCTTGCCCTGAGTAAACTGTCCATGGGCAGTTGCTTCTGTTTGGAATGTTCTTTCTTGATATCTTCACATATCTGACAACTTCTTGTTCCACCATAGGTTCAGACTGAGGTGAAGCTTTCAAAACACAGTATTGTGATTTGCTTTTATTGTTTTATGTTTTGCTCTGAGATATTGTCATATTATTTGAATTTTTCTCCCTCCTGTAATATAAATTCAATGAGACATGCAGCTCAACGTTATTTTCTGAAATCTTACAGCACTTAGCTTGAAGGTGTCAATCAAGACATCTGGATAGGTGAATATAATTTCTGAGCTGGGTGATGGTGGCACACATCTTTAATCCCAGCACTTGGGAGGCAGGGGCAAAGTAGATCTCTGTGTTTGAGGCCAGCCTGATTTACAAAGAGATTTATTCTGATAGCCAGAGCTACACAGAAATAAACCCTGTCTTGAAAAACAAAACAAAACAAAATGCTGATACAGAAACAATAGTGCTAGCATGTATAATTATAATTTTCATTCCTCTAAATCATGACACTTGACCATACTTTAAATGTTATAAATGTAGAATGAAATAAGCAGAAATATGAATAGTCAGAGAACAATAAAGCCTAGAAAACATGGATAATCTATCATTGGACACCTAAGAGCAGTGGCCATGACCCTGGATTAATTACTGCCTCTGTAGTTTCTCTCTCCAGTGACCACATTTTGAATCTTCCCATCCCCTATAACATGCTTAACGTTTGAATGTTTTCCTGGCCTTCTCGTTAACTAATGATGCTTTCAGAGCCTACATATTCACAGTCTTTTCAAAAATGTACTTTTGAGCTCTGTTTCCAGCAATTTGATCTTTTCTGTGCTACATCTTTCCTTGTAATGCTTGAAACATGCTGGCTGGTAGGATCAGCTCCCTGTCGGTCTCCCTTACTGAACTCATTGAAATCAAACGAATGAATCTGTGTGGCCAGCCCCATCACAAGAACTCAGGACTGTTAAGTAAATGAAAGTATGAAATAAATACAAACTTTTTCTTAAGAACCATAGTTGACTACAGTCTACTTCTTTCCAAGAATATATGGTTAGCACACGTTATCCTTGATGGCTATTAAAAAATAAAAATAAAAGAGGACATAAAGTTGAGGGTTGGTGGGTGGGTCTCAGAGGAGTTGGGGAAGTGCAGTTGTGATTAAAATATGATGTAAGAAATTGTCAGAGAACTAATAAAAAATTTAAAAAAGAAGCATTAGAAGTGGTAATTAAGATGGCAGAAATGTGCTTGTCGGGGGTGTAAGTCAGTCAAAGTAGTTTTTAATAGGATAGTGCAATAAACAGGGTTTCCCAAGCCAAGGAGTGAAGTGCAGTGTGTGCACTCTTAGGAGATTAAGGAAACAGTACTGGAGTCAATGAGTCTGCATCCTGACTGCCGACTGATGGGCAGCTTGTCATCTCAATAAGGATTTCACCACTCACTTGGGGCTTTTTATATATTATTTACTATTTTTGATAAACCTTTCAATAACTGCCATTTGGTCAGATGCATTTTCCAGTAACACCTGACATAGGTTTTTAAATGTAGCTTTCCATTGGTATCGATTGCTCAAAAACCCCATGAGGACTTTCAACACTGTATTTGAACTTTGTTGCTCTATCCCGCCACTCAAAGGCAGCAGTATCTGCACACATAAATACTTAAACTTCTCTATAAAGATGCTCTGATAGTTACATGGGTATTGTGTTCATGTTTGGGGCATTTAAGTCCATCTTAATATCACCATGCAGTTGAATTTGTGCTTCCAAATCTCAGAAGCATGGCATGCATAACTCAAAGATTGGCATCTGGTTGAAATGGCCATATTTTTATTGCCTTCCGTTTTATACTAGGTCCCAGGAAGTCATTCCAACAGGTACAGGCACAGCATTGTGAGTACTTCACTGTCTCGAGCTTTTTTGAGATGTATGAACTTCTATTTTGTTTCTTTTGCTTTTTTTCAGGAGGAAATATACTAGGTCAAGTCAAGCAGTTTGCCACATTTCTCAGAGGAAAGCAAGAGTTCTTGGTAAGCTGTCAGAGCATTCAGGAATTTTTTTTCCTAATTTGCATCAACACTAATGCATATTTGGATCTAGTCTTGTTCTAAGTTAAAACACAGCCCCTAGGAATGGAGATTAAGTAGGGACTATTCTAGGAAGAGTTCCAGAAGTGTGGAAGTGGTGTACATAGCATTTCAACTGAATGTATGGTGTGAAATATTACAGTATAGCATGGGATTTTGTCATGGGCACCAGGAAATGAACCTGAACGCATAGGACTAATTTGTAACCAGGGAGAGGCCTATATTCCATGCTGAGATACTTGAACCTCTTGTCATTGAGATGGTACTTAGTGACAGAATAGAAAGTTGATGAAGAAAAAGGAAAGCATTGGTGGAGGGACCAGCCTGGGGTCATTTCAGTTGTTAAGATTATGTGAAAGTGAAGCCTGAATGTTAGAAATAGAAATGAGGAAAAGCTTGGCAAATTCCAGGTAGCTTTTAACGCTTGAGTTTTGACTGTTTGGCCAGGTTCAAGTTCAATATACTCCACATTGGAAGTGTTTGTTTTGTCCCCCAAGAGTTAATATTATACCATAGGGAAAAATATTTCTACTGAGATATTTTCTTTCACTAGAAGAGTACTAGGGGCTGTATGTTTTGTGAGATTACCTGAGTTGAGATTCTTTCAAATCTTTGACACCATGGATTGTTAGCTTACCTTCTTTGAACTTCAGTTTCTCTCTGTTTGAAGCAGAGATCCATGCAGCTATGCTTGTTTTGAACATACAATGAGATAATATTGGAGATTACTTCTCTTAAACACATAGAGAGCTATGTAATTGTGTTACACGAATTTTACATACCACTTGGAGTTAACCAACAAATGAAGAAGTGTTATTCATTAACCAAAGATCACATTGAGTTTTCTGTTCTTAGAAATAGTCTCTCATATTGCCTCCTGGTATTTTTAAAGTGGCAAGTGTGAATAGCACTTGTTTGCTTTCCTAAATGCAAACATTTATCTAAAATAATTATTTTATTCAGTTATTGAATACAAAGGACCTGCAAAACAAAGTGTGAACAAGCTAGTTAATAATACAGTGAGCTATTTATTAACATGATTTTTGTCTTTCGTTGGACAGTGGAAAAATTAGTATTCATTCTTACATGTGGTACTTCAGCCACCTGCCTTCAGCCAAGTGTCAATACTGTTCTTGTTGATTGAGGCTGAAACTCACAATGAAACCAAGCTGAGGAGGAGAAGGACCAGAGCTCTTTTCTCCATCATACACATCTGTTCCCATGGCATCTTATGAACATGTCCAGGTAGTCTGAAATGCCTTGAACACTCAGGAGATCAGATCACTTCACCTTTCCTCTCACCCTAGTTAGTGCTTGTGAGTATACCATACATAACAGTACTCAGCTCTGATGAGTAGAGGCCTGTAAGACAGACTCTCCATGTTTACTCCTTCCATTATTCACTGGTCATTTTTGATGACGCATAAGACAATTTCAGCTTTTGTCCATCAGGAGAGCTAATTATTATTATTTTTTTTTACTATAATTGGTTTTCTCTGTTGCTTGGAGGGTGTCGTTGCTTCCTCTTCCTTTTTTGGGGTATAGTTTGATTAGAGAACACTGGCCTTGAATGATGATGGGTTTCAGGCTTACAGTTTTAGTCCTCTCAAATGAAAGCACGCTTATTATGAAGTAGTAAAATAAATGAGTGTTGTTTTTGTTTTATTTTTGCTCATGAATTATTAGACTTAATTTATGTTGCTATTTTCACTGCCTAGTTGAATTTAATCATCCAGTGATATTTTTATGAGGTACTGCCAGATGATTAATAAGTATTTTTTTAAGTGAGCACACATTAGGTAGGTGACCTTTACCTGAAGAACTGGTGGAATTACTCCTGGGCTGGAGGAGGAAGGGCCAGCTTGGCTTAAGGAAGGCCTCATTGTTTTTTCTCCTTGAGCTGATACAGATCTTTTTCTGTGGGCGGTTTCAGGATGCCTGCAATGACCTTTCTGCTGTTGAAAGGGACACCTGTGGTTCTCCTGAGGTTGCTTCCATTTTCTTTTAAAATGAAGATTTTTTTTCTAAAAGTAAATATTCTGTTAAGTTAATGGATGTTAGGGAGGAAAAAAAGACCTAGGTGGATATGGGGGTGGCAAATATATTGTATATTTTTTAAATTAAAAATAGAAACAAATATTAATGGTCTGTTTCTAATGATGGGTATGTATAAATACATGAAAATACCTTCAAATGTGTCAATTCTAACAAAACAGATATCAAGGTTGGAAGGATTACTCAGTGGTTAAGAATGCATGCTGCTTTTGTAGAGGACCTGAGTTCAGTTCCCTGCACACATGTCAGGCAACTCAGAAATACCTATAACTCAAACTTTAGGGAATTTGATTCCTCTGGTCTCCACTGGTACCTGGACTCATGTACACAGTCAGTTTCTCTTTCTCTCTCTCTCTCTCTCTCTCTCTCTCTCTCTCTCTCTCTCTCTCTCTCTCTCTCTCTGTCTCCCCCCTCCCTCCCTCCCTCTTTCTCTTACACACATTTCCACATAATTAAAAATAATACAAACCTGTCTTAAAAAAGGAACAGATATCAAGAGTTGAGCTGTAACTCTATGATAAAAAGCAATAGCTTCTCAACAGGCCAGGTCACAGTCACTATTTGGACACCAAAACTCTTCCTAGAGCCTTTTGGACACATGGACCTAATTTCTATTTAGCAATGGTAGTAGACAATATTGAATTAGTTGGAATAGTTTTAATAACTTGTTATGAAATGTCCACTAGGTAATTTTATTTTAACAATTTTTTAAATTAGGAAATGCTTGAAATTATATTGCAGATAAATGTTTACTATGTTTAACAACATATTTAAAGACTGTCCTTCATGTTAGTACCATTTTATTCTATAAATTCATATATTATATCAGGAATTTATATCATCTTGTAACTAGGGTGTGGTTAATGAACAAAAGGAGATGTTAGTACTATATAGGAGTAGCAGCAACTATGATGGTGACAACGACAATGTCCCTGATGCTCTTTACTGCTGCAGACTTGCTAAACTAAGGACAGTTGAGCACATGCTCTGTTCTGCTTTAGACTGTTCTCTCTACAGTGGAGTTCAGAACATTTTCTATTTGTTAATGGTAAGGTGCTTTATTTCGATTTGGCATTAGTTTGTTGTGCTGTCAAATGAAAAGTTGCAAAGGGCACACTTTCTTTGCTATAGCTCACTTATCTAGAATACTCTTTCATCTCCATTTACATATGACATTGTTCCAGTTGAGAAGAACAGATGGTCTATTTACAAATTGAGCAGTCAATATTTCTAAAATTTATAGTGGATTGGTGCGCAGATAAAGGGCAACAGTAAAGGTTAGTAGACTTCTGTGTGACTTTCCTGTGGGGTCCTGCGAACACAAAGTACTTATTACTTGAGAACAAAGAACCTTAGAGTGAAAGGTAAGTCACCATGTCTGTGATACGACTAATAATAAGTGCCCAAAGGAAAGAAAAGGGAGAAAACACGTCCATGGCTGAGTCTTAACTCGGTGTATTGTGCGTTTTCTTCTTCCTGTCATTTATATTAAAAGTCAAACACTCTCTCAGCTGTAAAATGAGCAGAAGCTTAGATTATTAATGTTCTGCCTGTAGCTGCTTGCCCCTGAGATATGTTTTATTCCTTCATAGGGTAGAAACATTTGTATTGTTCATATCCAATTACGTTTGTCAACAAAATAGTTCAAAATTATTCATTGCTTAGCTTTCTCTGTTTTTTTTTTCCTTTTTTTTTTTTTTGCCTTTAGCTTCAAGGATGCATCAAATGTATGCATTAGCATAGCCAGAGTGTAATACCTGCTTCCTAACATTACTAACATTATCTTTTAGGGTATTAGTAAACCAAATGGATCCATGTAGTTGGTTATAGTCCTAGAGAGGACTATAGAAAATTAACTCATTTTCTTCATAATTTTTTTCTTTTTCATACCCCTTAAAATTTCCATACACTTTATTATAAAAAAAGAAAACTTACAAATAAATAAAAACCACATCTTTGTCAAAGCTTTTTCGATTAAATTTTCTTCAAAAATTTTTATTAGCATGTAAGTATGAGAGTTTTGAACATGATTAGATTCCCTTTTATTTCTTTTACAGAATAGTCTATTGAATCCATAGATAAATATAAATATAGTTTTAAACCTGCACAATGATACATATATAACAATTCTAATCTAATCATTGATTTGTCTATAAATTCACTTATCAAGTGAGTGTTGATGTCCATGTAAAGTCAACTTTACAAGACAAAAATATACTTGTTTGGTCTGTATTTCCTGAAATATATAGTGCATATCTAGTATAGAAAAAGATGCTCAATTGTTATTAGTCACTATAGAAATGACAATGAGACTGGACTTCAAATTTATTAGTTTCACTATGTAAAAAGAGAGATAATTACAGATCTTTTAAGGATGTACAAAAATCCAAACATTTATATGTTTGCTGGACATGCTGTGAAATGATACAGCCTATTTTGAAAACAATTTAACATATTTTAAAAATGTTGCAACACAAAATTGAGTTTATCCCCAAGCAATTTCACTCATTGTGATTTACTGAATATTAATGAAAATATAAGTTCAAGAAAAGCATGTATGTTAGTATTTACAACATCCTTATTCATAATGGTCCCCAATTCAAATGGAATCAAAATCAAAAGTCCACCAGCTGAGAAATGGGTGTGTGAACTCTGCTATGTATGCTCAATGGAATGCTATTCTATAGCAAAATAAAATGATCTCAAAGACATGGTGTTAATCCCAGTTGAATAAGGATGAAGCAAAGGCATAGGCACAACTCACCATCCATCTACCTTGAGAAATGAGCACAGGCTTGACACCTTCCCTGTGGTAAGTTCTGTTTCTGTTACTATGTTTGCTTGTTGCTTTAAAGTATCAACCATCCTTCTGTCTCTCTCTTTGATGTGGGCAAGGCTTTCAAAAGGATCATGTTGCTGTTGTCTGGCTTTGTATGTTAACCTCCCATCCCTGGGGAAACAGCTTAGGCAACAATGCTTTCTCTTTGATAACTCCTTCACAAAGGACAATTCATGTAACATGTTCATACTTTTTACATTGCACATGCTGGTGGCCACATTGCCTGGAACGTCTCTGCTTCCTGTGTTGAGCTCTCTACAGCTCCTGCCATGCTGGATTCTTTTGAAGCACTTGCTGTTGCTGACCTCTCTCTCCCTCCTTAGTAGTCCAACTCACAAGCTGTTCTTATTCTCCTTGGGTTTTCAATGTGTGTGGGCATCTCTTCCTTGGCAGATCCTTAAAATATTGATTTTGGCTGACTTCTCACTGAGAGAGCTCTTGATTGTGTTAGTACGCAGCTGGCCACTGTCTTTTTCAGCCATGTATCCAACAATTTCTGCACTCACTTTGGACACTTGAAACCAACGCTGTTACTGGGCTTGTTTTCTATTGAGCAGAGAACAAAGTTTATCATTTTAGGGAGCATCAAAGCAATGGGCTTTGCTGCGAAGGCTCCTGTAGGAAGGACACTCAAAAAGGTGAATGCAAGTAGACGTTTATGGAGGGAAACTTTACCAAGGGAAAGGTATATATGGAATGTCCAAAGGGTAAATTGTTGCAGTTGAGACAGAAAGGGGGTTGTAGTGGCTACTGTGTAAGGGATATTGATGGATAAGATCAATGGATTTCAGACCATTGCTTCTAAGTAAGGTAGGGAGACAGTACAGATGTTTAACAGGAGATGAATACAATCTGGGTAGTGTTTTAAGTAAATTCTATGGCTTCTCTCAGAAGATTGTATGATGATGGTGTTTGAATAGCAAAAGAACAGATGTTTTTCTATATCATGGAGTAGGATATTTTAACATCTACTGAACATGTTCACTAGGATTCAGCATATACCAAGTTCATTGCATCTACAACTAAAACTACCCTTTCTTCCTAGGTCCCTGACATGGAGTTACTCCTTTTCCTGTAACTCAGCTTTACAAAGTCCAGGCTGTCTGAAGAAGAGCCAGTTAGACTTTTCAGAGGCTTTTTACCTATTTGTTTGCCAAGTTGAAGAGAAGGCATTTTATTTAGTCCTTTTGTGCCTCCCCCCCTCCCCCGCCAAATCTGCTAGTCTCTTCTTTTGTACGATCTTTCAGTACTCAATATTAACATTCTCTTCGTTCTCTGAGAGTAGTTGAGAAGGCTCATTTGGTCATGCCTAGCATGTCCTCTGTTCTTCCTGGTCTGGGTAGTATTTGTTCTTAGTAAAACAAGTGATACCAAGGCAGTATAGTCTGTAGTCCAGTCACAGATGGCAGTTTGTTGTTAATTTTATGACTGATTTGTTACATCACTTCTGTCAAGTCACCTAAAAACTTAGCTTTATTTTTCTTCTGATAAAAACATCAAAATGATTTAGGGCTGCTTTTATTGTTATAACATTTCTAAATCCTTTGTTAGACAAATATTGCTCAGTAAACAATGTCACCTCTGGGCCACGCACTTCAACAAGACAGGCGAGATGCTTCACACTGCTTATAGTTTACATGGGAGTTCATTCTTTTGTGTTGCATGTATGTATGTGCCTTTATTTGCTTCAGGTGTATATATGTGTGAGCATACAAACACTCTTGGAGGCCAGCAATGTCAGTTCCCATGGAGCTGGAGTTATAGGTTATTACATGCACCAAAAATGGGTTTTTTAAGGCAAAGTCTACCCATCTGCAAGAATAACAAGGGCTGAGCCATCTCTCCAGTCTAGGACTTCATTCTTTGTGTTGTATAATTCTGTTCATTTGTCACATACATGACATCATGCTGTAATTACAGCTTTCTAAGTGGTTGTGCTTCTAGAAGAATCCTCCTTGGTGCCCTTTGTCCCCTTACCCCCAAACCTGTAACCTATAGAACTGTTTCTTGTTCCCAGATACCATTCAGCTGGAATCTCACTTGGTGGTGACTTTTAACACGAGTTCTTTTCTCTTAGCAGCTGAATGGATAGTTTTACTGGAGAGTCTGCTTTCTCAACATCTACTGATCTTCTGTTACTATTGATTTTGCTCAGAGAATGCTTTATTAATGGCAGCATTTTTATTAGAAAAGCAACCACCCACCCTCAACCATCCTAAATCATGCTATGCTGCTATGGAATGTTCACCACAGTCCTGGAATATTTAATGACTAAAAAATCAATGCATTTAATTCTATTGAAGAGACATATGAAAGAACAATTAAAACCATTTTATTATATGTATTTCACAAAAATTCTCTGAATAAATGAGATGGGTAAAAGATGAATAAAATAAAAACAATTATCAGCTGTTAAATGGATGTCTATATTTTTTAAAAAGTAGTGGTTATTTTAAATTACAATGGTTTGTGCATTGTCTCTGACTTTTATTTTTAAAATGTCATGATTTACAAAACAGTAAAAAATCAGTTTTTTGCATGTACTCATGCTATTATTGCTTAAAATTATGGATATAGGCTTGGTGATTGTGTGATGATTACAGGATTTCCCAAATTGTTTTCTTTGTGAAAAGTATCTGAAGCCTGGTGGTCTACATTAAACAGAAATCCCAAGCTTGCTCACATGACTTCATTAGAGCCTAAACCTCTTTTCTCTTCTGCCTAAATGCTTTGTCATACCTGTTTGTAATCCAACCAGAAAGAGGTGATTGCAGGTTCAGGTGCATGCTGTTCCTTTCCGGTCCTTCCTTACCTCGGTGTCCTGTCTGTGCGCCTCAGTAACCTTGTCCGGAGTCTCACATGACCAGCTGTGTGTTGTAGTGCATGATGACTGGGCTTCTGCTTGTTCCTGTTCGTCACTGCCCTCCTCTCCTCTTCCATGGCTAACAAATGCACTGCCTAGCAATTAACCATTCCTCCAACTTATATGATAAGGTCCGTGAGAGTAGGAGTGTTGCGCCTTCAGTATCTAGCTGCAAGTCTCTCCCAGCAATGAGTTAGCTGAGTGAAAATGTTAATTGCTGAATCAAGCATGGGGGATTTGGTTCCAGTTGTCTGAAACCCAATTGTATCTAACGATTTTAGGCATTTTACTTGTAACAAATTTTCTCTTTTACATTAATTTTCTGCCTGTGAATTTTTGTTTTGATTTGTGTTTTTGAGACAGGGTCTCACTGGGTAGCTCTCTCTGGCTGGCCTGGAACTCACTGTGTAGTCTGGGTTAGATTCAAATTCAGAGAGATCTGCCTTTCTCTGCCTCCTGAGTACTGGGATTTAAGATGTGTTTGTGTGTGTTAATGTATATTCTTATGGGGAAGGCAAGTTTGCCCATGGAGATGAAGCTGAGGATAAGTTGAAGAATCACTGTCCAAGTGGACATTGTCCAACCTGAGAAGTAAGGAAGGCTGGTGGTCTGGGTTTTGGCTCTGCTACAACAATGTCACATGACCCTGAGTAAACTAACAGCCTAGCTAAGTAAGGGTGGATCTCTAAACTCATGCACCAGATTATTTCCAAAGATTCTTCATCTGATTTTATCAAGAAATACAATTTAATAAAGGAAGCAAGTAATTATCATTGGCAAAAGCATGAAAAAACAGAATAATATATATCTTCTAAGCATTTCTAATATAAGTATAAAATATAGATAATGGGAAATATATGTTGCCTACAATCAACTTATTGGGATTGCTTAGTTTATCATTAATGTAAGAGCCCAAAGTAAAATAATTCGAATGGTCAAGATTGTAAATCTACAAGTTAGTATAGCATGTTGATTCACATAATGTTTAGATTATATTTTAGTTTCTTCCACCAAATACATAATTTATCTGTTTAATATTATACATTCCAATGCATTTCTATCATTCTGTAAGTAAATATAGGAAAAGAAATGAACCTCTCTGTGGCCAATTACTCATTCCCTGCAGCATTTTTAAAATAAGAAGCAATATTAAAACAATTATAAGACTGCTTTCCTAAGATTTAGGTCATTCATAATATATATAACCAAGTTTTGCAAAGCTTAATGGATTGGCATTTAGGTAGGAATTTTATAAAGGTTTGAGATGTCATTGTTTGGACAAAACAAAGGCAGTATTTCCTCTCTTGCCTTCCCCTCCTCCTAGCCTAGTTCTCTCCACCTGCTTGAGGAAAGCTGTATTTCTTCAGACAAGCCTCATAATTGCCCCTCTGTGCCTGATTTGGGGCTCAGGAAAGGCCCATAGCATCTGTAAAGCTGGCAGCGAAATGGTATTTCCAGGCAAGCACAGGGTTGCTGGGTAGTGAGCCAATCCACTGCTTTGTCCGAGCAGCTGAGAACCTCGCCGGAGTATTACCACGGTGTTCAGTAACACAGACCTGTGCCATGAGCAAGAAAGCTCCGAGCAAGTGTGAGGGTCAATATTTATAGACCACTACGTAGCTGCCTCGCAGAGACACACAGAGAAACACGCAGACACCGAGAGCCAGGCAAGGAAGAAAACAGTGGTGAGAACTTTAATCTTGAGCATTTGTTCTAAAGAAGTAATTTCTCTTTGTCAGGTTCAAACTTCGGCTGAATCACAACCATTTGGCGCTGAGCTATGACAAGAGAGCAAACAAAAAGTTAAAGGAGCAACCCGGCCATAAGTGAAGAGGTAAGGGATTAACCAGTTCAGGCTGGCTTTTACTTGTAAAGCCCACCTCCCTCCTGGTTGGCTGCTCTGCATCAGTGGGCAGAGGGCTGTGGGACTTGGTTCAGCTGTAAGGAGGGGCCGCCTGCTCCTATGAATGTGCTTGGAGGCGGTGGAAGTTTGTGTACTCCTGTTTAGAATGCCTGGACCTTCTTAGTGCCCGGAGTGTGGGTGGGTGTCAGCCGTTCAAACATTGATTTCACGCTCTCTCGTCTATCAGACTGAAGCCTGCCTGTTGGTAACTTCCTATTTAACTTGATATAAATAGTAAGGCATTAGTGTTAGTTAATTTTGTGATCTAAAGATAGAATGTAGAAAATTCACATCAACTTGTAGAGATGTACTTAATAGACAATATCAGAACGTGGGAATAGGGAATATGGACAATATTGGGTCTTTTTGACAAAACAAAAGTTCACGGGGCAGTACTCTGAAATAGTTACTACTACGTTGGGAAGAGTTGAAGCTGGAGTGACAAGAACAGTTTTTCTCTCTACAAAGTACCAAAGACAGAATTTAGGAGGCAGCCCCTATGCTTGTCCAGATGACTAGTAGTTGGGTTTTTATGAACTATGTCCCTTTTCTTAAACCCAAAGCGGCATCTCTGGCTGTACATTACATTGGTGTTTTCCTGTCACTGCAGATAGCAGGTCAAAGGCTTCTCTGTGTGCATGTATTGCTGTGGTATGCTCAACTATGCTTATCTCTGATCATCCTAAATGCAATAACCCCAAAGGACACAGAAACCACTCTCTGCTCTCTGAGCATTCTTGTTTAGAACCCTCCCGAAAACGTATATACTTTTATTATTTATGTCTACTGTATATGGTTTAGGAAGTCAATATTTTGCTTCACTAGAACTATGGCATTAAGTACATGGAAACTGCCTAGCAAAATAATGAAAGTTTACTTTGATTCTTAAAATGTTGGAACTACAAACGATTGCATGATACTTAAACATTTTAGGTCATGTTATAGATGATGGTTTGAGTTCCAGTTAGTTTTCTTACTACTGCTATACATATTTAAGTTCAAAACAAAACTTATTCTGCTGTGGAATTTAGATGATGGTCCAGTAGGGATACAAGGGAGAACTAATATGTGGTACAGGTTTATGTAAGGTTATAATACAGAAAGGTACTGGTTTTAAAATATGATGGGCCATATCAAATTGCAGCTGGAATAGCTCTAAATGAAAGGTAAGCCTGTTTGAATGAGGACACAACTTAGAATCACTGAAATTGATTGATGTATAATTTTGGGGGTGTTAGTATTATTGATACTGGGTCTTTTTATGTCGCCATGACTGATCTGGTACTTGGTATTCATGCTGCACTAATCTGCACCTCAGCTTCCTGGTATGAAGTGTCAGTCACCATACCCAAAGTGCATGCATTATTTTGGTAGGGGCGCCTAGTCAGGGCTTCTCTGTTTCACCCTGGCTGTCCCGAAACTGGCTCTGTAGACTAGGTTGAACTTGAACTCAGAGATCTGCCTGCCTCTGCCTTCCAGAGTGCTGGAATTAAAGGCGTTCTCCACCACTGCCTGGCTGCATGTACAATTCTGAAAAGGTTTCAAAATCATCAGTTGTAGGATATGTAGGCTGTTTCCATATTCTGTCTGTTGTGAGAAAGCATTCCTGAACATGGATTAACAGATCTCTCTGTAGCAGAATACAGGGTCTCTTGGGAATATGCCCAGGACTTGAAGGCCTGGATCATGTGACAAGTGTCTTCTTTGCTCTTTGAGCAGTCTCAACATTGATTTCTATCGAGGCTGTACCAGTTGGCATTGCCCCCAACAGTGGACAGGTGTTTCCTTTTTCCATGTTCACTTCAGCATTTTTTTTTAAGTTTAGCCATTCTGAATGGAGAAAGAGGAAATCTCCGAGTAGTTTTAATTTACATTTCCCTGATTGGTTAGGATGATGAATATTCAAAACTTTCCTTAGCTATTTACATTTCTTCTTTTGAGAACACTCTATTAAGTTCGAAGCCCAATATTTTAATCGGGTGGTTTAGCTTCGTGGTATTTAGCTTTTTGTTGTGTTTTCTGGAAGGCTTGTTTGTTTGTTTAGTTTTGGGGGTTTGTTTGTTCATTCATTTGGTACTAATCCTCTGTCAGATATGTAGCTGGTAACGATTTTCCCATTCTTGAGGCTGCCTCTTCACTTGAATTATGTCCTTTGCTCTACAGAAACTTGTTAGTTTCATGGGGTTCTATTTGTCAGTTATTGGTCTTAATGCCTGTACTTCCAGAGCCCTGTTTAGTAGTCTTTTATTAATTTAAAGGCTGAGCTAATCCACGTCTTTTCTTAAAGTTTATGTTAACATTTAATGCTTGTTTTGTCACCAAAATCAGTGTGTTGTTCTTTTTTTTTCTGGTTTGAGAATTTTCCTTTGAGTTTGAGAATACTTTTCATTTATGTTTTATAACATTGTTTATGTTGGAAATGTATCGTGGTTGATCTAGACAGGAGAGATGGAAACTGACAAGTCTATTGATGAATTTTTCTTTGCTACATGGTGAAGAATGTAATTTCTTCTGCGTTAAGTATCCCGTTTTTGTTTGTCTGTTTGTTGTTGTCGAATGCATCATTTGTTTTGTGTGTGCCCTTTTTACAAGTTTTCTTTTCATTCCTCCTTATAACTTTGTCTCTGAAGTTCCATGTTGACTCCTTACTAGAAAAAAGAAAGCATTACAAATAAGTAATTACAGAAAAATAAGTCAGAGACAGATTTTCCTTCAAGTTTAGGAGTAAAGAATAGAAATTATCTTGGTTGGTATTGCCTAACATGGGCTATATTTGAGTTGAAGACTAAATCTTGAGATAGTTTCTCAGTATTATTTTTGGCATTTGACAACCCTGCTATTGGTTGCTAATTCACATTTCTAAATACCGTCTTTGTTAGGAATATTACAAAAATTAAGAAATGTGGGGCCTTTTGCTTTATGCATCTACTGAAGCAATAATGGATTAAATCATAAATATGAATAGACACTTCTTAATGGCCCCACTCCCCCAGTTGTGTTTTTTATAGTGCATATCACTTACCACAGCATGCTTGGTGGGGTCATCCATACTCTGATAAACATCGCATTCCTGCCCAACTCCTCCCACCTGGCCTTTCAGTGTCCCACGAAAGACCATGGTTCAAGACCATTTGTGCTTTTCTGATCTTGTTAGCTCTTTGTTCTAAACTTACCTTCTGCCATTCCTTCTGGAATGTTCCCTACATCTGTCCTGCCAACCTAGGACAATATCCACCTTTTTCTGTTTCTTGTTTGAACAATAACTCTTGCATTTATTAGCATTGTCCATCCTGTGATGTTTCTCTCATGAGTTGCTTAGGCTACCGCTCCCTCGTGAAAGCCCTCTCCCAGGTTTTAGTCTCTCTCGTTGGTGACCTACCCTTCCAGAAATCTCATGGGTTGCTTTAGCCTTTCATTAACCTTTGTCACAATATTTGAGGAACCTCAAGTGACAATGTTTGTCTTTAATGAGACTAAAGGAGTCATGACTCGGATTTAAAATTTAATATAACAAATATTCCACAATAAGAGGAAATAAAATGCATTTACCTTACAAATACATTTTTAAAACTCTCTCTTATATTAACACTTTTTAAAACATTGATCACTCTGATGGACAGAAAAAGTTCTTTAAGGAGGAATAAGTACATCAAGGGTAGTAACAGTATCATAAAAATACCTTGTTTATTTTGCTAGTATAAATTACATGTGTGTGGGACAAGTAGGAAAGGGAGAAAGTAATCATATATGATCATGTACAAGGAACATATCCAGGCAGGTATGTGTTTGTTGTGCAGAAGTACAAAATAACAATGTCTCGCAAATATAAATCCAGAATATATAGACCCCAAGTGTTTTCTCAATCATGTTGATCAAATCTGTCACAGTAACCGATAAATTGCTCCTGCAGTGCTGAACGCTGTGATTTAGTACAGGATTTCCTCTGTGGAGAATAATGACCTTCCCAAGGGGCCAGTGCTTCAGGTGAGAATAGCGTTGTCTTGTGTTTGAGAAAACTAAAATTGTAGGATGGAGTTGCTTTCAGGGATCCAAGGAAAGGCATTCCTTCAGTTGTGTTTACTCTTGCAGAGATAGCTAGGGACTTAAGGAAATAACACAAAAGCATGGCTGAAGAATTCTCAAACACGAAAGGTGATACTGCCATTAAGTCAGAGGAAGAATTTACTTCTCAAAATAGAAATGTTGAAAGAAAAGGAAGTCAGTGTTTAGAAAAGTTGAGAAATAACAGCTGTTCCTTTCAGCTCCAAAATTCAATAAAAATAAAAATTACTTTGTTTTTAACCATGTTTTGTTTACCCAGAAAGCATAAGGTACTTGTCTGAGCTTCTTCATGTATACTTCTGACAAACATCAATCTTCATGAACAATTAGAGCAATTGAGTTTCCCAGTTCCAAGGGTTTGTGCAGCTTGGTGTTCTTGAAAATTGTTTTCACTACGATTTTAGCCTTAAAAACCCCTTGCAGACATTGAATATGCCTCTTGTTTGTTTAACCTTGAGTTGTATCTGTCTGAGGAATGAAAACAATATTGGTATTTTCAAAGGAAAATGTAGTGACTTTTTTAATTGCTTAAAATACAGCATAGTTGGTTGAAATTTCTTTTCAGATAGATTTTTTTTCCCTCCCAACTGTCCTGTGGGAAGCTTGGCTTGGAACAAGTGCCATTTCTGAAAGCTTACTGGTATAAATTTTATAGCTCTGTCTGGTATTTCAAATGATAGGAGAAGACTGGGAGAAGAGTTTTCTTGGATCACAGATGTTGACATGTACCTGTTTCTCATTATTCAGTGAAGAGAGAAGCACAAGTTCATCTCAATAAAATCTCAAAGACTATAGCAAGATCAAATGACTAAACTCCACCACTGCCACTGAGTAAAGGTCAAAGAACTCTGTAGTCGAAATGTGGCAGAGAGTTTTTTTTCCTCACCAAATCAGTTTTAATTTACTTTATTACATTAGCACTTTGTATTACCAATCAATATTTTCTATAATTATGCATTGTATGCAATTCATAAAATATAACAAAAGTAGAATATGTTAACTTTTAAATTGGAAACTTTTTATGATAAAAATGAGCAAGTATATGAGAAGTTTTGTCAACCTTGCCAAGCAAGCATCATTTTAAAATATATAATTACAATGTAAATCATAAAGGAAAGAAATCCCTAAATTTAAAGAGAGAATATGATGCTTTGGTCTGATTATACTTTTCTATATTTATTATACATATTTTATTAAAATTAATCTGTTTAATTCTATGTTTTGAACTGTATTAAACTTTGTATTCTTTCTTATTTCTGAAAGTTAAATCTTATAATTTCTGTTCTCAGATGAGCTAAAGTAATTTTCCACTCATAACTCTACTTAAAATATTTTTTGAATGGCATTTTCTTCTTTTCTCTCCTGGTTTTCCCATTTTTTCTTGGTAGTACATCCTACAAACATTTTTCTTGGTCCAAGAAAATATGGCAAATTCATGTAAAACAAAAGTAATAAAATGAAAATTTTGCATTTTTATTGTAGCTTAGGAAATCTAATAGGGAGTGAATGGCTGTATCATTTATAACTGCTTTGAAGTTGATTTATTTCTTGAATTTTGGGGAAGTGAAAGCTTTGAATAAGATTAAAAACCATGTTTTCTAGAATAAACTGAATTCTATCTATAATTTAAAAGAAAATATTTTTTTCTAAATTTGGGCTTCATCAATGAGTTAGATAGCATTTTTTTTTCACTTTCATGGAATAGTTAAGAATTATTGATATTAATATTTCAAGGGAGTGGTAGAATCAAAGGTGAATCCATATGGGCCTTTACTTTTAGCTAAGACATTTTAAAAAAAAACTATTCAAATTTAATTGGTGGTTATAGATCTGTTTAAATTTTCATGCCTTGACTTAATTTGGTGAGGTCATACACATCAAATTCATCTATTTCTTTTTGGTTTTCAAAATTTGTGAAATATAAATTTGAACAGTATGTCCTTAAGATTTTCTGAATTGTGTTGGTATCTGTTGAAATTCCATATTCATTTTTAATTTTATTATTTTGGGTGGAATTTTTTTTATTAGTTTTGCTCAGAGTTTGTCAACTCTGTTTATCTTTAAAAGAATCAATTCTTTTTAAAAATTGATTCTTTGTAAATTCAATGTTTGTTTTATTTCTGTTACATTAATTTCTGTCTTGATGTTAGTTATTTCATTCTGTCTACTGACTTGGAGTTAGAGTTTTTCTTGTTTTTTCAAGACTCTAAGGTATTGTGTTATATGGTTTATTTGAGATGTCTCTGATATTTTAATTTAGGCAGTGGAATCTATAAACTTCCTTCTTAGATTGCTTTAGTTTTAAGGATATTAGAGGATGTCAAAACCTTTTCTGCATTTACTAGGATAATTACATGCTATCTCTCCTTGAGTTCATTCATGTTAGGTATTACATTTACTGATTGATTTATGATGAACCATGGCTGCATTTTTGGCAGGTTTTGGATATGTTAGTTTTCCTTTGTTTTCAGGATTTCTATGTTTTAAAATTTTTCTTCTTCCTCTCTTTGATGATGTACTCACAGTTCAATGGTGTGTTGTTCAATCTCCCTCACACCAAAACCAGATAAGATAGGAAAGCAACAATAACAGGAAAGAAACTTAGATGTTCATCTCTATTATGAACATAAATGGAACATCTCAATAAAATAATTGAACACAGAATTCAGGAACACATGAAACCATATTGTTAAGCATGATTGTATTGGCTTCCTTTCCCAAATGCTGGGATGGTTTAACATACATAATCCAGCAAAGGTAATTCTTCACATAAATGAACTGTAGCTACCACATGATTATTTCAGTAAATGTCAGACAGGCTTTTAACCACTCCAGTATCTTTTTATAATTTAAAAAAAAACTGCTGAAGTGAATAAAAGGAACACATTTCAGCATATTGGAGGCCCATACTGCAAACCTATAGCCAACTTTATCCTAAATTGGGAAAAACTCCAAGCACTTCCACTACAAGGAAAGGTGTCTAGTTTGTCATTTGTTATTCAACTTAAAGCTTTGGATTCTTCCCAGAATACTAACACAGGAAAGATAAAAACAGGGAAAGAAGTCAGCATAGTCTTATTTGCAGTTGATACAGTTTGAACTCTGAGTTCTGATAAATACCTTCAGTAAAAGATGCTAAGACAGAAAATTACCTCACTAAAGTCAGTATCATTCCTGTGCAATAAATCAGGAGAGCAGTACCATGCACAGGTGCCTCAAAATAAAATAGAATTACATAGAACAAACCTAACGGAAGATGTAAAAGTCTCGTACAATGAAAACTCTAAAACACTGAAAAAAGAATGTGATGATACTAGAAGATGGAAAGACCTCACATGCATTAGGATTGGAAGAGTCAGTACTATGAAAATGACTATTTTCCAAAAAGAAACCTATAGAATCAACGAATGGAATCTCCACCAAAATATCAGTGATGTTCTTCATACAAGCAGAAAAACAAAGAAAACAAACAAACAAGCAGCAACAACCATAAGCTTTTGGCCCAAGACTATCGGTTTATGATCAGCACTGGTTGAACTCCACTACTTGGAGACGATGTTGCCAACAATGACCACGGTGATTATGACTATGATGGTGACTATGTCTACAACTCCTACTACCACTAAAAGGTTACATGAAGTTAAGTGTATCTCAGAGTGTATCAGAGGGAGGTAGTAGGAGGTTGATGTTATTAAAAAAAATAAAAGTATCAAAATTGTTTGAACTTTTCTTCTTTTATTAGTTTATTGTGAGTTTTATTCAGTATGTTTTAATCATATTTACCTGCTTCCCGACATTTTCTTCAACTGGCACCCCTTCACTACTCACTCGTCCTTGTGCCTTGTGAAGACCACTGTGGTCTTCAAATAGTCTTGCATACGCAACGTTTTGCTGGAAAATGCTTGACTTACCAGGGGCTACACTTGTCAGAAACTCTTAGCTCCCTTTCCCAGCAGCTAATAACTGCCAATAGCTGTCAAATTTGGGGTGGGATTCTATGCTCAGCTCTTGTCTCTGTGCTAGGATTTGGTCTAGCTTGGGCTTGCACAGGTTTTGTGCATGATATCAAAATTTCTATGAGTTCATATGTGCACTTGACCTACTGTGTCCAGAAAATGATATTTCTTGATAGTCATCCATCACTTCAGGTTCTTTCACTCTTTCCATTTTCTCTTCTACAATGGTTTCTGAGTCTTGAGGCTTGTATATTCTTTAAGGGCTGAGCTTTCTGTAGTCGCTTAGTCTTTGTACATTGGCTAGTTGTGAGTCACTATGTGAGTCATCTTCTACTGTAAATAGAATCTCCTCAGATGAGGGATAAGTGATTCACTAATCTATGGATATAACAATAAGTCATAGCAAGTTTTGTAAGTTTTCCTCACGCCTATGACATGTCAAGCCATAGAGTTTTTAGTCTAATATTGGTTCCAGACGTGACTCTTATCCTGCATGGTAGAACTGGAGTCCAGTCAGAAAATGGTTGCTTACTGACACGATGCTCATGTTATTGTTGCATAGGTCAGTGTATCTTGCTAGGTCAGTCACTGTTTCAGCTTGCAGGCTTCAAGGTTGGTGATTACTTTCTTCTTTTAGTAGCTTGCATAACACTTCCAAAGCACAGTGCAAGCTAACTATTAGAGATAGGGCTTTTAGATTTTTTCCAGCTTGATTTTGTCATGTTCTATGGGGTCTTCAACAACTGGGTCATACTATCAAGGGTTTCCCTGTGTATCCAGGGCCTTGACATTGCTATCCTCTTACCTCAGTCCCCCAGGTGCTGGTATTACAATTCAGTTTTGCCATACTCAGCCATGGAGAAGTTGTTTCATGAATAACTGAATGTTAAGCCCAACCTCAGCCTGTGAGTGTGCATTCTGCTGTTGTCCTTCCTTTACCAGAATCTAAGTGACCACCTTCCTGTACCTTTCAGATTACTAAACAAAAATTTTGTGACCTTTGAGTAAGCACACATTCCGCTGGATTGCTGCCTTTTGCTCTGGGTTTAAATTAACAACAATTTTTTTTTCCTGAAGGTACTTATAATTCTTTTAAAAATCTGTACTAATAAAAGTCATATTTATTTTGATTTTTATCTTCATTACTGTTGAACTTGAATTTGAGGGGATTATTAGTAATGGCAGTTTTTTTCTTATGTATCTATTTATGCTTCTTGCAGAGGTTGTATTTCTCTCTTTTGTTTACAGTCGTACTCTTTAAAAGATGAAATCAGATAATCCTGAGTCTAAGGAGTCTCTTTCTTAGCAACTGTATTCATGTGCTCTTCATTACTTCAAAAATTCAGTTTCTCTGTTTTGAAATCAAAACACATCCTGGAATATCTTTATTTTCAGAAGTAATTAGAATTTTCTTCATCTCCACCGAAGCACAGAGAGCTCTTTTACACTCAGAAATAGTAAAGTTGAATTTAATCATAGCCACTATGGTCCACAAGGACTTTATTAATTGAGTTTTTTTCTTGTACCTCTGTGGGATCATTATCCATTTCCACATTCTGTGTGAGGCCATCTTTGCTTTCGGATCCTAAAGTCCAGTTTTAAATCTCTGTGCTACCTTTCAATTTGTATTGCATTTACACTTTTATAAGTATGAGCTAAAAAATATGTTTCTTGTTAAATGACACTTAAGCGTTAGAACATGTTACAGTAGTTGCATTGGCATGTCTCTTGAAAAGACGGTAGACCAGAGAACATGCATAACGGTTACATTAAAGAATACTTTTTCAGAAATATTATCTTAGTGAGAAATTATGCACGAAAAATAGCCACTATTAAGTGTCTCCCTGTGAGTCCAGTGTTGAAAGAGAGAGGATGGAGACCCCTGCATGCAGGCCTTTGGAATTGTTTCTGGAAGATGTAGTTATTTAGAATGCCCTTCTTTCTGTTGTAGTCTGTTGTGTCAGACTCCTTTAAGGTTCACGTGTGCAGAGCCAACTGCCTCTGTGGCACATTTGCAGCTGCTTACATCATGTTCATCTGGTAGAAAGGAAATGGGATATTGACAGTGACATGATTTCAGTTCCTTAAAACAACAAGCATTTGTCAAGATAGTAAATCAATTAAAAGTTTAGTGAGGTTTTAATAAATTAGTTCCATGAGGCATTTTCCTGTTTGGTAACTGTGTTACTGGTGGTAATTGATGCCCATAGCCAGAAAACTGATCTGAGATCTAAGACTGATTCACAAATACTTTTGGATGCATGTAGAACACACAGGTGGCCAACTGTACACGTCCTGTTTTTGCTGTAATACTGACATACTTCATGTGTTTGGACATTTCTTTAGACACTTTTATTTGGGATAAGCGGTGACCAGCTCTAAATCATGTACCAGCTGAACAGTGTATGCTGTTGGTCCCTCCTGTTGTCTTGTAGGTTTAAAAATAATGGTCTGAAATTTGTGATGTTGCTGCCTTTATTTCTTGTCTACAGGGAGTACAAGCATGTACTGCCATAACGGTTGATATTATGTTGAAATTAGAACCCAAGGTTTGGTGCATGCCGGGCAAGCAGTCTACCAACTTAGACACATCCCTGGTTCCCTAATAAAGTTTAGCTGTTTCTATATCTTTCATCTTCCATCTCCTCCCTCCTTATATCAGAAATCAGTTCTTTTATGCAATTTGAAGAAAATCTTTTTGACTTCAACACTGGATATTAAATATCTGAAAGGCAGAAAACCTTCTCTCATAGGACTAAGTATAATTGCTATCTTTTACAATACATGTAAAGTCATCTACTCTTTTATAGTGAATAGCTTCTTGATCAATATTATGTCATAGATATTTCTATATAGAATAGTAGTTTCATTTAACACTTATATGTATTTATTAATTGTATGGAAAGGTCTTTATAAGCTCTCTTTTGAAGATTAATAGATAGAAATTCAAGAAGGCAAAACAACAGTGCTTCCATTATACAGCTTGGAAAGTATATGCAATAAGAATGATGTTGGGTTCTTTCTGACTCCAGAAACCATGTCATTTGGTATGTTACTTTATTTTGAAATAAGTATTTGAATGTCCTACTCCTGAACATGCCTAAAACTTTGAGACGTCAAGCAGCAGTACAGAGGCTTTCAAACGAGGCACCTGCTCAAACAAGACATTCCAGCTCTGTTCTCTCCAAGGACAAAGCCTTGTCTTTAGTCACCACAGAAAGAATAAATCTTAATTTGGATAGAATAGTCTAATTTTATTCAATATTTTTTCTACTTTTGTTACTTTTAACTGTTTGTATAGACAGACAAAAACTCTCCAGAAAGGATGTTCTTGTAGGCAAGTCTGTGGTTTTGAGATAGTTCAAACCCTCATCTTCTATACAGAGATTTTACTTTAAATTTTTTCATTTAGATTCTATTAGTTTTTTTTTTACATTAACTTTCCCACTAATTGCTTCCATTTTTACAATTGATCAGTATACAATAGATACATTTGGTTATTCAGATATGAGGTTTCCTGTATGTAGTTTAACCTTTACTTTGTTCTGGTCTCCAGGAACTTTATTTGCAATTATGTGAAGCAGGAAATGACATTACAAATGAACTTTATTTCTATATCCAGTTAATAATCTGTTTCCCTTTTTGGAAATGAGTTAGGCGTGGAAGAAATAAAAATAAATATTATAATAAAGAATTGCTCTGTTGATTTTTGCCATGATTGTTTTGGTTCTGTATTTAGATAAAATAACTTAAGATGATTATGATTTGTAGCTTCTTTGGAAGGTTTGTCATTGCAAAATCACTTTTACACTCTTTCTCTTCATTGTGATGACCCGAATGCTTTGAAGTGAAGGTGTGCATGCATCTCACACCCAGGAAAGATACAGTACAACTGGTGAAGTAGAGTTTTAAAAAATCCCTGTGCTTTGGCCTGACTAAGGTTAGTTCAAAAATTTTGTCATCTTATTCATTGATATATGAAACTGTAAGTAAGTAAATATTCAGTTATATTAAGGCATACCAGGAGAAACAATTGAGTAGCCGATGCACATCACCAAAACGTTCTGAGAATATTACCTACCATCATTTCTGCAAACTGAGAGAAGAATGTCATGATTTTAGTGGGAGAACATTTGTATGGCACATAGAGAACTGGCGCGAGTCTACTTGGAGAGCTACAGACTTATCACGAGGATATTTTAACTAGAATGTTAAGGTAGAACTAATACTTTCTTAGATATTTGCATAAGCTGGGTTAGTGTGTAAGCAAAGAGTCTGGAAGGAATACAGGGCCATTCTAAGGAACTTCTGAAGATCGCAAACTCAGGGGGCAGGGTAAAGTACTGATAGTGAGATGTGTAATTTTATATGAAGTCTATCATACTCCTGATCCTCTTCAGTCCTCTTTAGTTCGTCCATCTGCTATATCATGCTGTCTGCTCTATCTGTAATGCCTCCATGAAGTCCAATGAGCCTTGAATGCAAATAGAAGGCAAGATGTTTTAACTCGTCTTTTTGCAAAACCCAACATTTCAAGCTGAGTTTTATCAATGTACTCCTTGTTTTTATGTGGGTGATTATAAGGTGGATTCTTGGAGTTTATGTGTAGCTTGGCCCCTTTGTCAGCTGTCCCTAAGATCCATTTGTATTTTATTAATTACTATTGATATCTTAGCCTGCCCTGGCTTTGTTCTTGTAGTAGTATGGTAAGACTGTACCTATGACTTCTAGCCTTTGATTCTTCATGGACTCAGATTCCTTGAGCTCTTCACCTCTTGTGAGTTCAGATGCAGGACATTCCAGTCTGCTTTTTCTTATTTCCTTCTGCCTACACAGTTTCTGGGAATTCTCAGAGGGCTTCCCACCTCCCCATCTCAGAAGCTGCCAGGCCACCCCTGTGAGCCAGCACTAGCCTCCCAGGCTCCTTTTGTTCACAATGCCCCCCATGCTGTGGTTCTACAGAGCCCCACATCCTTAGCGCTTTCCTGCTTCCAGGCAGGTTCCTTAAACTGAAAAGTAAGGAGACTTGGAATCATTGCAGTTAACCAATATGCTCAGGTTTTTACTGCTGCTGTTGATAACCTTGTGGGCTAGAAGCCATGGGGGGGGGGTTTGTACAGTACCCATCATTATTGAATTATATGTGTGCCCTGACAGTGCACAGTTCTACAAAGTGAAGGGGGACACATGTTTTCCCACCCGCCTTCACTTATGACTTGCTTTTGTTTTGAGACTCTCCAGTATAATAGAACCCTGTCTTTTAGTTGTAACTCTTTTCTCTGGCATCCTGTCTGCCAGCAAGTTTGATAGATCAGGGCAAGGGGGGGGGGCTACCTGGATATTTATCAAGTTTTAATGAGAAACTTCAATGTCTGAGTCGCTAGTCCTGTTGCCAGGTGCAACTTGCCAAGTCTGTCTCCTTCCTCAAGGATTCCTTTTTTTTTATAAAGGTCTTTTCTTTTCTACCCTGAAAAAACGAGCTTTAAAAATCTATGCAATTCATTTGCAGCTTCAGCCCGTAAGACAATAGTCAGTTTTTCAAGAATCCCAAGATTATCCTGTCTGCTTCTTTCCTCTTTCTTCTATCCTTCCCTTTTCCTTCCTTCCTTCCTTCCTTCCTTCCTTCCTTCCTTCCTTCCTTC